>NC_140273.1:8252767-8254439 GCF_964030765.1 Micromesistius poutassou | reverse complement strand
AAGTAGAGAGAGAGCAAGGGAGAGAGAGAGAGAGAGAAATAGAGAGGGAGAGAGGAATAGAGAGAGAGAGACAGAGAGAGAGACAGAGGGAGAAAGAAAGAGGGATAGATGTAGAGAGAGAGAGAGTACTACATTGAAGACAGGCCTTGCTTGTGTTTAAACTGCATAGGGTTCATTAGAGAAAGAGAGAGGGAGATAAACGAGTCAGAGGGAATGAGCACAAAGCAGAGCATGATGGGAAATTAGACGAAAAATGCAATTAGCCCTGATTTCACAAGATTTTCTAATCCACCAGTCTGTGTTTGTGGGTGTTTGTGTCTGTCTCTGTGTGCATATGTGTGTGTGTTTCTAAATGTGCAAAGACATGTTACCCCCGCAAAATGATCCATGTTAATGTGATGTATTGAGGAATAATAATAATAATAAAAGAAAATAATAAAGTTATAACAATTGTGAAATATCACTACTCCACTCTATTGAAACAACCACCCACCCAAACGCACACAACATTCCCACAAGGTCGACACCATAGCATGTTTGAAAAATAATAAAAGATGGAGAGTGGACCACGTGACTCCGCCATGTGATCGTTAAGAAATAGATGGTAACCATGTGCTGGGTGGAGGACAGGATGAGAGGAGAGGAGAGGTGAGGAGGGGTGAGGTGAGGAGAGGAGAGGAGAGGAGGAGAGAAGGAGAGGAGAGAAGATGAGAAGAGAGGAGGAGAGGACCGAAGAGTAGGAGAGCAGAGGGGCAGGATTGTAAACACTGGCGAGGTCATTAGAATACTGGTCTTTCCCTCGACGGCTAACTTAATAATTAGCTGCTTTCTCCGTCTGTTTTTAATTAAAGGCTCCTGCCCACTAGGCGACTTTTATAGTCTGGCGACCTCAACGGCAGACACTCCACCAAGGATCTTGACGACCCGTCTGGCGTGGCTGTCGGGTCGGTGGTCCAAGGCGACTGGGAACATACTGGGAACACATGAATACTCTGTCTGACTATCCGTGCCTGCACTGAAAACTCGTCAAATCTCAGGGGAATTTGTTCAGCCACTTGGACGGGAATGACGTGCGCAAGGTTTATTCGTATAGTAGCCTTTCATGTAATTTCATGTAATTTCATGTAATTTCTACTGAACCCAACCGTTTCAAGCAGCGTTTCACACCAGCCTTTCTGCGGGGTTAAGACAAAAGGACTGGTTGCCCTGGTTAATAATGAAGCAGCAGTTAAAGGTTGAAAATCTGAGGTTCAGGTCTGATTGTCAACATTTTAATCCACATAGAAAGAAATTTGAATATAAAGGAGGCAAATATAAAGACGAGTGTTGAATGGGTGTGCATGTGTGTGCACAGAGACAGATGGGGACATGGATAATAGCTGGAGAGAGTGCGCATGTGTTTCTCTGCCCGTGTCAGGTGTGCCGGAGAGTGTGAGAGTGTGTGTTCCCGGTAAAAGGAACTGCCACCAATGGCCAATTACGTTTCTTAATCCAAACAGCAGAACTGAGTCAAACTGACACGCACAGCAGCGGGATGGAGAGGGTGAGTGTGTGTGTGTGTGTGTGTGTGTGTGTGTGTGTGTGTGTGTGTGTGTGTCCGTGTGTGCGTGCGTGTGGTTGTGTGTCAGCCAGCAGGCCTCCTGTGGTGAGACCTAATTTAAAGTAGAGAGAT
>NC_140273.1:8247767-8250267 GCF_964030765.1 Micromesistius poutassou | reverse complement strand
AACGCGACAGAGACGGAGTTATCCGACAAATTATTAATTATGAGCAGAGAGGTGAAGGGAGGCAAGGGGAGTCGAGAGGGGGAGAGGAAGAGTAAAGAGGCGAGCCGGAGAGGAGAAGAGGGGAGACAGGATAAGCCACGAGAAGAAAAGAGCGAGCGGAGAGAGGAGGAGGAGAGGTCTTTATCGTAAACTCCTTGTGGAACACGACGCTGCATGAAATATAACACAGAGCTGGAAGAACAGCTATTAGTTTAGCTATAAAACATGGCAGCTGTGGACCTAGCACGTACACAGACACACACACACACACACATACACACATACGCACACACACACACACACACACACACACACACACACACACACACACACACACACACACACACACACACACACACACACACACACACACAGACAGGGGAGACCAGAGCCTCATAGACTCAGCACTATTTCATCAAACCAATTATCCAAAGCACTATATATCAAAATGATATAGCACATTTTTAAGAGAAACACACACACACACACACACACACACACACACACACACACACACACAGGCAGGGCTTTACAGCCATATCTCGGAGGCATCTGCCCTGATGCAGCAGGTCCGGTGGGCTAGTCTCCATCCACTGTCAAGAGACGCGTACTTTAGCGATTTACAGCCTTGACTCAACTTTCCATCCTCTTCCCAGCAAAAAAACAACAACAACAACAACCTCAGAGCAAAACCAAACAACAGCAAACCAAACTACAGCTAACCTTGATGTTTGGCTATCTGCAGTGCATCGGATCACATATCTGGGTCGGAGCTGGGTTGTGTATATTTTTGCAGATGATGGCACATATCAGCATGTAATATTTATTGCGCATGTACATTTACATTTATTTATTATTTACTCATGAGTGAGGCGCTCAGGCGAGCGATCTTGCACGCTGCGTCGCTGCTATTTATGTTTGGCATTCATTACTATCTTCATGTAGGTACCTCACGATGCCAGTAAAATGCCAACCGGAGCCGTAAAACAGGCTGCGCTGCAGTGTGGTGTCAAGAGAAAACGATGGCTCAGGCTTTTTTTTTCCCCTTCTCGTTGTATTTGTATTCGGGGGACAACCTTCTCCCATCTAGGACAAACCCAGGTGTTATTTTGGTTTGGTTCTGTTCTTCTTTGTGCTCTTCTGTTCTCGTTATGTTCTATTTTGTTGTTTGTCGTTTTCTGGAGTCAGTCCAAGATGAAGGACGAAAGAAGGAATAGGGACAGAGCTCTGAAGAGGTGGAGGTCTGGGTTAGAGTCATCTCGGATCCAGTGGTCTGACTAAGTTAAAGCAGAACCTCTCGGGGAGCAGAACCTGGGCCGGAAACCCAAAAAGTGCAACTGGCGGTGTTACGCCTTGTTTCCTGTTTCGCTCCAGTTATATTCTACCCAAGTGATACTGGGGTGAAATACGCTTTCAGATGGGGATTTGTATTTCAACTTTTTTTTCACAATTTACTCGGCCTGGCCAAGTTTGTGTTTGCTTAACAGCCGCCAATAACGGGCTAACTGATCCCAGTCTCAGGATTCATCGCAAAAAAATTCAATCTTTAAACCCCCGGTCAAAAAAACCCAGGGCTGACCTTGGAGGACAGGCATGCGTTGAGTCTGAAGCTGGGGTTTTACCGCTGACAGCTGGGAGCAGAGATGTGAGATGAAGAATGAAGAACCCTGGCAAACAACCGACTGAACGGAACATCTGAACAAGCCATGAGAGGGTGGGCGGTATGGCCTCTTTCTGTAACAACCCTTCAACAACAACACGGACAGAACGCACTGTTCTTTAGCACCATAGCCCCCCTACACTCCATCAAGGTTAGTCGTCTTCCTACAGCCCGGCCCCCGAGATCTATCGAGAGATGAACCGCTCCACAATGGGAGGCGCACAGCCTAATTGCTGACATCTGGCGGGTTCTGTTCTTTGTCTTCTTTTTTTTTTTTTTCTATCTTTGCTTTACAGCTGGCAGACGCAGCCATTGTTGAAGGCGTGGCACTGATTAAGGACTCCTTGAATTCAGAGGTGTGCACAGCTCTGTGTTTGCCAAGGAAGGAGGGTGAGGGAGGGGAGCAGTGAGGAGGAGGAGGAGGAGGAGGAGGAGGAGGACGGGAGGGTGGGAGGGCGAGGGAGAATTGGAATGCACGCGTGTTGCAGTGCACTTTGTATCGTCTCTTTCTGTGCTTTGTGCCAACGCAGTGTCTTGGCCTTAGTGGCTTCAGTCTATTGCTCCTGACATCCTTCCTCTCCTCACTCCTCTCATCAGCACCTCTTTGACAAGTGATTGTTTTCCAAACACTCGGAACACAACAATCTTGAAGACCAGCCCCGGTTGGTCTTTAGCCTTCAACCTAAGTTCTCCCTCACTACACTGCTCCTCCCTGCACTGGCTACCGTTGGCTGCTCAAACCTGATTGAAGGTCCAGGACATGGGTAGGCCATACAGCCCAACCCCGTCCACTAAACTCTG
>NC_140273.1:8232767-8242767 GCF_964030765.1 Micromesistius poutassou | reverse complement strand
CATACTTGCATGGCCATACACACTCATACTCAAACACGCATCCACATGTGTGTGTGTGTGTGTGTGTGTGTGTGTGTGGTTGTGTGTTTCACCAGGGTGTTGGTCTCACCAGGGCGAACTCCTTGTTGAGGACCATCTGCTCCAGCAGGGAGGACTGGTTGTGGAAGAGGTGAGGCTGCATGTGACTCCACATGTGGGGGAACCACCAGAACTCATCCACGTACTTCAGCAGCAGATCATCACCTTCGTCTTCCTCCACGGTGCCTGCACACCCACACACACACACACACACATGCAAACACATGCACGCACGCACACACACACATACACACAAACACATGCACACACACACACGCACATGCACGCACTCAGGCAAACACAAACATGCGCAGACACACACACGTGTGCAGGCATGTGCATGCACACACACACGCACACACACACACACACCATTATTTTTATCATTGTTGACGTCAAGATAATTGATTGAAAGATACCATAGAAATAATGTATCAAACTCAGAAACATCAACCCCATTCGTTACAGTTGGCCGCAGTTGAAGCCAATTGTGTGTCCCAATACAAGATGGCAGCTGACTATTTCAGGGAGAAATCAGTAGGATTGAGGGGAATATAAATGTTGCTGGAATAGTTCAGATTTCCCTCATGGCATCGGCGGTTCATGGAACTGGATGAATGAACTGCTTGAGGTTGTTATGTTCTAAGTACACCTTTGACAAAGTACGCCGACGGTGGATTTATCTTCTGTT
This sequence comes from Micromesistius poutassou, assembly GCF_964030765.1. NCBI lineage: Eukaryota > Metazoa > Chordata > Actinopteri > Gadiformes > Gadidae > Micromesistius > Micromesistius poutassou. The sequence goes on along the minus strand of NC_140273.1, from coordinate 8,241,998 downwards.
GAACAGGATCAGAGTTCAAGGTGCCTAATGATAGCATTAGCACTGTATTTCTTTTTAGTTTGTCGAAAGCTATTTTAAGACAGTATCAGCCGAGCCTAGAAGATATTTTAGTGCAAAGAGGACACTGAAACCTTTGTGTATACATGTACCGTAGCTTCATCGATTAAAGACTCTGCACCTTCTGACAGTGGATGATCACACCAAGAACAGCATTTTCAATGATTCCATCAATGAATCAACAATAACAAAATACACAATCAAATGTGTTCTGTTATCCTTAATATTATCGTACCATAAAATATGACAAAATAGAAATGACATAATATGAAGTGCTAGGTCCCTGTGTGCAGAGAGTACAGGGTGTACCTCAGAAAACCACGTTAAATGCCAGCCCCAACAATAGCCTCATTTTTGTCATTCTATTCCCATCAGGGAAAAAGTGCTAGACGCGAGGCCTTGTCTCACACGGCCAAACATTTTTTGTAATTGTTTTCACAGGGAACACAGTGAGAAGAATAACAAAAAAATGTAATTAAAGAAAGAAAGAAAGAATTAAAAAAATAAAGAGTTGTTAAAGAGCACATATCCTACCAACGTGCCTGATGTTGATTATCCATTTCAAGTTGTTCAAAAGCACCCCTTCATGAAAAGCGACCGGCGGACTCACCAGGCCGGTCCATTCATCAGACGGCTAACGGCTAATAAACATCACACCTTGTGGTAAGCTAAGGGGCCATTAAGGACTGTGTTGGCTAACAGGAGTAATGTATTACTCATTAAGTATCACGGCCATGTGTCACGGCTCTGGACCACACCAAAGCACAGGCACTGGTCGTAAAGCTTGACCTGATTCATGAGCGTAGAGCCTCTGCTCCCGGAGTGGGTACACACCGTGACCCTGTGGTCACCGGTCGCTGATCAAACACACAAGCAGAGGTCACGGGACGCCGGGTCTGGCTGCGTTTCCACTCGCTTAAAGCGTTTGTTGGTAGAATCGTCTTGCTTCCTGTTAGTGAAGTTGACACAGCTGAATCCGGATTTGTATCAATTTTATTGATTTTTTCTCATGCAACGTTACAGACCATCAATTATTATTTATTATTAAGCAACCTCCAGCCCAGTGGATCATGCAGGCTGAAGCCTGATTCATACGGTCGTGTCGGGACAGGTGTATTAATGTTTTAATACAAGAGAGAGTTTTCCACGAAATAGACTTGAGTCCGATACAAAGCGAGTCTAAATTTTGCTTTAGATAGGCCGACACCCATTAACCAGTAACTAACCTGTTAATTTTTCAGGAAAAAAGGCAAAATTATGTTAAATGCAAGAAAGTGGTGCTTTCCTTTTAGTTTGGCGCGCCATTGACTAAATGAGCATTGGCACCGCAAGTTTTTTTTCAAGATGTTTCGTCACAGGAGCTCTCCATGGCATGACATACTCGGACTCAAGGTACCGAACTAGCTCTTTCAATCCCTTGCCCACCCAGTCGGCACACCGACTGGGTGACGACCCCCGACCGGTGCGCATTACACCTTCTCCCCCTGGCTAGCAGCCACTTGATCTTTGGCTGCGAGCCATCCTTGGACATGACATCCGGGTGCTTGTTCTTAATGTGCTACAGCATATTGCTAGTACTACTACTAAACTGAAGAGTAGCATCCCACAATTTACATTTTACTTTGTTGCCTTTGTGGAGGAAATGGTCCCACACCGAGATTCAATTGAATTGTATTGTGAGTATTATTTTCCCAGACTAGGACAATGTGTTTAGCCGACGGTGAGTCATTCACGACCCATACCAATGCCGCCTGGTAAGATACACACACACACCCATGTACCTGTGTGGTAGAACTTCCCAGAGAAGCCCAGGTTGAAGGTGAAGTTGGAGATCTGGGAACGCAATTGGTTCTGAGTTTCCAGCAGTTTCTAGGGAGACAGACAGAGTGATAGTTAGACAGACATATAGACTGACTGTGAGACAGAAGTTGGACAGTTAAACAGACACATAGTAAGACCGTGAGACAGCTATACGGAAGGGATTGACAGACATATAGAAAGGAGAGGAAGGAGAGGAGGGGAGGAGGGGCAGACAGAGAGACAGAGCGACAGCTAGAAAGTTAGAAAAGCAAGCAGAAAGACAATCAATTCAGTCATTCAGAGGGACAGATTGGCCATGAGATCAAAAGTAGAGATTTGGAAAAACTCACAGACATACTTAGGGGGGTTAGATTGAGCTGTATTGTGGTGACTATAGAGTAGATATAATACAGCAGGGAGTTCCATTAGAAAACATGAAACTGCTCACAAATGGACAGGGTGTGTGTGTGTGTGTTACATGTGAATGATGATGTGTGTAGTATGTGTGTGTGTGTGTGTGTGTGTGTGTGTATTAAACATGGGTGGATTGAGACAAGGACACAGTCATGCTATACCAAATGGCCATCCCCAGTGTACACACACATGGAATCACACACACACACACACACACACACATACACACACACACACACACACACACACACACACACACACACACACTCACACACTCACACACGCACACACACTCACAGATGGAAACTTGAGAGTGTGATTGTTGGATTGTTGCTGTGCATTTAAACAACATGCTTGTTGATCCTCTAAGCCCTCCCCTCCCCCTCTCTCCCCTCCTCTCTTCCCCCCCTCCCCCTCTATCTCTCTCTCCCCTCCTCTCTCCCCCCTCCTCCCCCTCCCCCTCTCCCCTTCTCCTCATCCCCCCCTCCTCCCCCATCCCCTCCTCCCCTCCTCCGCCCTCGTCCACCCTCCTCCTCTCCTCCTCTCCTCCTCCCCCTCTCCTCCACCCTCCTCCTCTTCTCCATCCCCTTCCTCCTCCTCTGCTCCACCCTTCTCTCCTCCCTCTCTCCCTCCTCCACCCTCCTCCCTCCCCCCCCCTCCTCCTCCTCTCCTCCTCTCCTTCCCTCCTCTCCTCTGGCTGGAATCAGGATGCTCGCTCCTTATTTAATGACTTCATTAGCTGGATGGCCTTTAAACAAAGCCTCTGTAATGAGTGTTAACTCACACACACAAACACACACACACACACACACACACACACACACACACACACACACACACACACACACACACACACACACACACACACATGCACGCACATGCCATGGTCCACAGCGCACACGTGCACACGTGCGCTCCAACACAGAGAGAGGCGGTTGCGAGAGTTAATGAAGGTCGGTGAATTGGACGACTCTGGAGACGGGAGCTAATAACCTCTGCTCACATCGCCTCTTCCTGCTCCTCACACCTCCTCTTCCTCCTGCAGCGGCTCCTCCTGTGCCTACTCCTCATTCAGCTTTTGCATCAGACACCTCTCTATACCTCCCTCCTTTCCTCTTCTCCTCATTCCCTCTCTATCTCGGTCACCCCTTCTCTCTCCCTTGCACTCTCTCTCTCTCTCTCTCGCCCTCTCTCTCTCTCTCTCTTTCTCTCTCGCTTTCTCTCATCTTGCTCCTATCCTACATAACTTCGACCCTCTCTCTTTCTTGCCCTCATTCTCCCTTTATCTCTCGCTCTCTCTTTTTCTCTTCCCCCCCTTCCCTGTTTCTCACTTCCCCCTCTCTCTCTCCTTCCCCTTCTCTCTAGCCTGTCTCTCCTTCTCCCGAACCATCTCTCTCCCATCTATCAGTCTCCTGCCCTCTCTCTCTCTCTCTCCCATCTCTCCCCTTCTCTCTCTGAGTGTCTCTCTTCCATTTTTCTCTCATGTTTTCCAGCTTCTAATAAATCTGAAGATGTTCCCTTTCTAAGCCCTATCAAGCTGACACACCCACCAAACCTATATCCCCCTTCATGCTCTCTCTCTCTCTCTCTCTCTCTCTCTCTCTCTCTCTCTCTCTCTCTCTCTCTCTCTCTCTCTCTCTCTCTCTCTCTCTCTCTCTCTCTCTCTCTCTCTCTCTCTCTCTCTCTCTCTCTCTCTCCTTCTTTTCTCTGTGTTTGCATCTGTACGTTTGTAAGTGTGTTTTGTCTACCTCCACAGTCTTGCTATTGTTCCACCAGTCTGTCATTCCCTAAAGGGCTGATTATGGTCCCACATTCACGCAACGCAAGGGGGTTACGGACCCGTTACGTCCTTGCGGACCCTCCTTGCGTTCACCGCAAGGGCCAGACGTGCGCCTCCCAAAAATGGATTTGATTGGTCCACTCAATAAAACCCAACGCAGAACCATAAAGGTTCACGACTACGTTGAAGCGTCTGGGTGGTCATTGCATTGCGTGAACGTGGGACCATAATCAGCCCTTAAGGCTTTGGACTCCAACACACTCTGCCACTCTCTGTGCACTGGCCTGTGTGTTGCTCCGTAGACTATAGACCCTTTTCACAGTGGAGTCCTCGTCTGACAAGCACAAGTGTATTTCTGGGTATTTATACCAAGGCACAGGTGGTAGACTGAACTAGTGGCGATGAGTCTACAACCTGGGACCGGGTACAAAAGGGTTGTTGTTGTATACATACATACATACATACATATATACACACACACACATACACACATACATACATACATATATATATATATTCCTTTCTATAATATAATAATAATAATAATAATAATAATAATAATAATAATAATAATAATAATAATAAATATTTGAAAGATATCTTCTTTTGGATTTTTCTTTACACGTTATATTTTTAACTCAACCAAATGCACACACACACACACACACACACACACACACACACACACACACACACACACACACACACACACACACACACACACACACACACACACACACACACACACAGCAGCTTTATTGGCTTTAATGTAATCTTGAAGAAGATGGCAGCCTGCTGACAGATGTGCACAGCTCCCTAATCTGATCCTCTTTCTCCTCTGTTATGATGAGGCTTACATCTAGAGTGAGACCACACACACAAACAGACACACGCACACACACAAACACATGCAAACAAACACACACACACACACACACACACACACACACACACACACACACACACACACACACACACAAACAGGCAGAAACACACACACACACACACACACACACACACACACACACACACACACACACACAAAAACAGGCATGTGCAAGCACACACACTCATACGCATATATGCCAAGCATGCACACACACATTCTCACAAGCCCCTACACCCACCCTAACTGACACACACTCACAAAAACACTAACAAAGTATTTAAATTGAATTTGTTGTTGAATGTTTTGCATTTTAACTCAATATGCTTCCCGATGCGGGTGGCATTATTAACATTCTTGCTTCAGCGTATGTTTGTGTGCATGTGTGTGCATGTGCGTGTGCGTTTATCTCAGTGGGATTCTGTGTCTGGGAATTTACATTCAGTCTTCATAAAGTGATCCAGAGATGCTTATCTACAGGGGAACCCAACTCTCCCTCAGTCAGTGGCACACACACACACATACACACACACACACACACACACACACACGGAATGTGACCTTCCACAGATTGCGGACTGGAGGCACCGATGCCAGACCAGTAATGGTTGCCGCCATCGCTGCTGTACGGTATCAGACCAAAACACAAACACATGACACATAATCTGTTCTGCTTTCAATAACCTGCTTGAAGTACTCAGATGCAGTCAGATCACCTGACCTTTCAAGAACCAATCAGCAACTGATCTGAACGGAGATGCTCATTGTGCCTCAGAAAGGGTTTAGTTGGTCTTCCATGATGAACAAATACATTTACATTTAGTAATTTCGCATTTACCCAAAGAGACACACAAGTGAGGTTGAGTCCAATCAGATACGATCTCTGTCTGTCTATAAACAGACTGATGTGTTGTGGTGGAGCACTTGCATTTTTTGGTCGTTTGGATAATATTGATCGTATCTGATTGGACTCAACCTCACTTGTGTGTCTCTTTGGGTAAATGCAAGTGAGGTTGAGTCCAATCAGATACGATCAATATTATCGAAACGACCAAAAAAATGGAAGTGCTCCACCACAACACAGCAGAGTCTCTGTTTATAGACGGACAGAGATCGTAAAGCTCCACAAAGGGCGTCCTCAACCACATGTTTGTGAATGAACAGCGACCACCACACCGCTGCTCCCCGACACGCTCTACCGTCCCGACAGCACCACCACACCGCTGCCCCCCCGACACGCTCTACCATCCGGACAGCAGCAACCACGGAGGACTCGTCACGAGAAACACGGCCCTTTGTGATGCGAGTGTTGTTCTGTACATTTGAATCATTGATGAGGAACACTGAGGCGGAACCCTTGACCTGCGCATGTTGTTTACTCCCCTTATAGTGTTGCCGCTGTTCTTTCGAATGAACACTCGTGTTTGGGGAGAATTATCTTTTGTTGTTTTGGTTTGTTGTATATTGCTTTGTGTGGTGCAATGAACTGAACTGCCGCTCCCCATCTTGTCAAGGATGCTCTTGGAAAAGTGATAATAAATTTCCACAAACATTACCCTGGTTAAATGAAAGGTTTGAGAAAAAGAAAAAAAAAGAATAAATGATCCGGTTTTTCACTAAGGATCCAAAGCTCAGGCACGTGGAATTTTGTTAGTTGAAACTACATCCGCATCCCCTGAAAACAATGAGACTAGACGGATAGGAGGGGGCTGGGAGGATGGGAAGTTGGATGCGTTACAGCATGCTACATAGGGTGCGTGAAGCCTGAGGATGAAGGGAAACAGACAGGATTAGCAATTAGAGATACCTCCCTCCATCTCCTGCCCAGCACCACAGCTGGCTACCGGCTAACTGCATAGTGAAACTACAGTATGGTGCGGTGCTTTATGTGTGTGTAGGTGTGTAGGTGTCTGTGTGTGTGTGTGTGTGTGTGTGTGTGTGTCTCTGTGTGTGTAATATGTGTGTGTGTGTGTGTGTGTGTGTGTGTCCATATGTCTGTACGTACGTACCTGTGTGTGTGTGTGTGTGTGTGTGTGTTTGTGTGTGTGTTTGTGTTTGTGTGTGTCTGTGTGTGGTTGAGTGGTCATTGTCAGAAGACTTGCCAGTTAGACAGTAGGCTTGAAACCCCTGGGAGACAGGCATCTGGACAGTTGGCATTCATCAAACCTTTCTCCCTACCCCTTCGCAAATGTATTCCCATTCTGTCACTCTCTGCCTCTACCCCCGTCTTTCTCCCTCCCACTTGCCCCCCTCTCTCGCTCTTTCCCCCTCTGACTCCCCTCCCTCTCTCTCTCTCTCCCCCTCTCTCTCCTTCTCATCCCCCTTCTCCCTCCCTCCTCTTTCCCCTCCCTCCTCCCCCCTCTTTCCCCCCCTTTCTCTTATTCCTCTCCCTCCCTCTTTCTTGTCTCGTTCCCCCTCTCTCTCTCTCTCTCTCTCTCTCTCTCTCTCTCTCTCTCTCTCTCTCTCTCTCTCTCTCTCTCTCTCTCTCTCTCTCTCTCTCTCTCTCTCTCTCTCTCTCTCTCTCTCTCTCTCTCTCTCTCTCTCTCTTTCCCCCTCCCTCCAACACCCTCTCTCTCTGTCCCCCTCTCTCTCTCTTGCCATGAATAAATAATTCTGAGGTTTCTCTGCCTGTGTGAGAGATTGGAGGGTACATTTTATTTTGTTATTTTCTACTCTTACATCCCTGAATGCATGCGGCCGTGCAACATGCTATTGTAGCCCAACCACGCATTAGCGACGCTCGCCCGGAGGAGATGAAAGGACAGATTCAAGAAATGCATCACCCATGTAAAATAATAATTACACGAATGAATTCATCCCCATGATTAATTGAAACAACCGGTTAGCTATAAATATGCACGCCATGGACATGCGCACGTACAGCTCCTGACGCTGCTGTTTGGCGAGTGCGAGAGACCTTTAAATGGGTCAGACGTTGTTAATGGGAGACGATGAGGAGAAGAAAGGGTCGTCCTCTGTCGCGTGGCCCCTAGCATCCGCCCTCTGCGACCTCAAGGAGCCTCCCCACCCGTTAATTCTGCACGTTTACACTTGAAAAAAAATGCTCTGGGTTATTTCCTTATTTCATTAGTAACTAATCCATGCACTCGTTCATTGACTCTGCGCCAGTCCCTGATACAATCTGCCACCAGGATGCTTCGTTGTTTTTTTAACTCCACATAGTGCTGACCTTAATCACGTGCAGATAGACACACACAAGTCTCTGAAGACTTTTTACCGTTGCGAGATAAGGAGCTTTGCATGATAGGCATTCTACACCAACACCACCCTGCCCCCCCCTCCTCACCCCACTCCCCCCACTTTATTTATTTACGTTAGTAAGTAAACTCTCTCTTTCTCTCTCACCAAGCCAGGACATCGGGGGGGGGGGGCCGAGCAGGAGAATGACTGCCCTATTCTTTAACTATGCTGTAACGCTTTACAATTAACTAGCAGTATTAGTTTTATTAACAATATTAACAATATTATATATTATAGTTATACCGTTTCCACCCCCAAACGGGACAGACTGTAAGAACTTTCCTGAACTTCCTCCTTTGTTGCGTTCCTCTTTCTCTGACTGTTTGCATTCTGCAGGCCAACAGCTACGGGAAAACTTGCTGACAATGTTCAGTGAAAATGTTTATTTCCCATTCATTGTTATTTTTGTATCCTCCCTCCCGCAACCCGCCATTCACATGTGCTTTAAAAATAACATCACGCTGAAAACACATCACACATCTTGTCAGGCCCTTATGTCTGTCTCTGACTGCACTTCGCTGTAAGTGCATGTGACTGTGCTTGTGCACGTGAATGTAATCACGCACGGGATTGTGCTCCTGTGTTGTGGCCGAGTGCCGGCAGCGTTTCCACCTGTATTATTTGTGAGGTCATGTTGGTTGACACTCCAAGGTGTCGCCCTGTCTGGTGAGAAGAGGAGAGAGAGAGAGCGGTAGAGAGAGGTAGAGAACAAGGTAGGGAGGGAAATTGGTGGAGAGAGGGAGAGAACAAGGTAGAGGGTGAGGAAGAGTGGAAGAGAGAGGGGGTAGAGAGAGGTAGGCAGAGGGAGGTTGAAAGAGAGAGGGAAGGTTTAGAAGAAGAACAGGGAAAAATGAATGAACAGAGAGGGGAAGACAGAGAGGAGCGATACAGAGAGGAGAGAGAGAGAGGGTAGTACTGGGACAGCGAGAGGGGCAATGATAAAGAGGAGAGGGATACAGAAAGACAGAGGGGATACAAGGAGAGACAGATTGGGAGGGATGGGGAGATGGGTATACAGAGGGAGAGAGTGGTG
>NC_140273.1:8231211-8232567 GCF_964030765.1 Micromesistius poutassou | reverse complement strand
GAAGTGGTAAAGGAGAACACAAACAGAACAATGACATTGAGATAAAAACTGTATATTAAAAAAAAAAAATTAAGGGGCATTTGGCGAAACGATATACCGAAACGTGTAACAGAAACAAACCCCCCCCCCCCCCCCGTAGAAGCCACTTTCCGCAGTCGAAGCTTCCAGACCTTCTCCTCTCCGCTATTTTACACACAAACACAGACACACACACGTGCATACAAGACTTCACTTCACACATGTGACGCAAGCCCCTGATGATGTCATTTACACAGCAATTCAAGCTGAATTTAGCACCATGAACCACCATTAACCACCATTAAAGCACACACAAACACACACACAAACACCATCCTAAGCTGGGACCATACATTAAAATCTTAATTAATACAATGTTTTATAGAGCAATAAACCAAGGACGTTTTGCGTGCACGTGCGTGTGTCTGTGTATGTCTGTATGTTTTTTCGTAAATGTGTGTGGTGAGATTGGGAGTCCATGCATGTCTGAGTGTTTTGTATGGAGTCAGTGTATGTGCGCATGTATCATCTGTGCTTGTGTGTATGCCTCTGTGTGTGTGTGTGTGTGTGTGTGTGTGTGTGTGTGTGTGTGTGTGTGTGTGCGTGTGTGTATGTGTTGGTGGAGAGTACTGTGTGTGTGTGTGTGTGTGTGTGTGTGTGTGTGTGTGTGTGTAAGTATGTATATGAGCTTCGAGTGTGAATGTGTATGAGTGTGTGAAGGTAAAAGTGTTAAGTCAGCGTGTGTTTCAGTTGGAGACGGTGTATGTGTTCGGGCGGTCTGGTAGTGAGTGTGAGTGTGTGCGCGCGTGTGCGTGCATGCATGCCCTTGTGTGTGTCTGTGTGGCTGTGTGAGTGTGAGTGTGTGCAGGCTGCATGGCTGACTCCCTGATAGAGAGAACGTGGGAAAAGGGGAAAGAGGTCTATTCATCCTTTCATTCCCTCATTCACTCCCTCCTCTCTCCCTCTTTCAGCCTCTGCCTTTGTTCTCTAAATGGCCTCTTTACTTCTAGTTAAAACTCTAGTTGAGCTAAATACCCTCTTGTTGTACCCAAATACACACACAAAGACACGCACGCACACACACACACACACACACACACTCACATACACACATATGCATACACACACACAAACACACACATACTCACACACACACACAAATGCATACACACCACACACACATACAAACACACACAGATGTATGCATATACATACATGCACACGCGCACACACACACACACACGCTGCCCTTAGTTATCTCCGGACACAGCAGGCAGCGGCTGCAGATGCGTACTATTCTCAACCAAACAGAGGTCACAATGAGCCGTGGGCCCAACA
>NC_140273.1:8216211-8226211 GCF_964030765.1 Micromesistius poutassou | reverse complement strand
CAGACGGACAGAACATGTTTGCTCTGCAATGTTAGAAAGCCCCTCGCAGTGAGAGCTGAAATAACCCCCAGTCTCACGTGCTGCCGTCGGAGGAGGGCTAATGGTTCCGCCGTTGTTGGTGTCTCTCTGCGGTCCTCCACGAGGGGGCGCTGAGATGGGACCCACAGCACAAAACTATTAGTTGGAGTTTTCGCTAAAAGTTGTTTTCTTCTTTATCAAATAAACATAATCCAATTTTTCGAAATTTTTGAATATTTAGACTAATTTGATTATTCAGACCTTACAATTAATATAAAATGTACCATATAAAAATAACATTATTTTAACAACCTTTTCTCATAAAATGAATGCTATAATGCCTAACATATTTGCATAATTATACAGGATAATATTGATGCTATTATTGTTGTTGTTGTTAGGATTACTGTTGTTGTTTTAATTGTCATTATTTTTATTGATTGATTTTATTGATGTTTATTAGCATTCACATTATTAAAAACAGTATTCTCTCTCGTTTTGGGAAGTTATACACTCCCCGATAAGGACTAGGATTTAAGGTGAATCGGCTGGACCCTGTATCCAATGCTGTCCTCCTGCTGAAGGAGGGACGGGTATGAAGCCGGATCAACGCAGATAGCGCGAGCCGTAATTGGATTGAAACAGAACCAATTCGCCTGCCTCCTCGCGCCGAAAGATCAGCTCAAAGTGCATGAGGATGTGACCGCGCACCCCGAGAGTTTGTGCTTCCCCGTCTGTGTGAAAGCGAGCCGTGAGTTTGCCGTGAAGCGGCAGCAGCTGCGGAGACATTGAGCAAGTGGGGTGCGTAGATCGGCTCGCCCACTTACCTCTCTACCCGGGATTCAGCCGCTGCCGCGTGGGAAGCAGAGCCAGAGAGCCGTCCGTGTGATCCGGTGTGGAGGGGTGAGTTCCTGTCTCGCTGGCGCACCGCTCCGGTGTGTTCGGGATGCTAGCGCGCGGTTCCTGTGCCATCCTCTCCCTACCCAGCACTAGAGCACGAGAGGCGACCAGCCGTGATGATCCGCTCTACGCCCCCCATTCACCACTCCTCAGGCTCCCGTCTCCCCCAGCGACACTATTGGGTCTCACTACAGGAGGGAGAGTTGGGAGGGAGGGAGGGCTGGGAAAGTAGCCAGCAGCGCGGAGTGTTATGACGATCACGGATCGCGGAGGAGAGAGAGCGAGGGAGAGAGACGCGCATGAAAGGACCGCACGTTAGCGAGTGGCATCTCAGCGCAACTGTATCTCTGTTTAAGAGCACCTACACACACACACACACACACACACACACACACACACACACACTAGTGGAGAGCGATGCGATCGAGCGATAGAGAGGGAGGGGAGTTAGAGAAGGGAGGGGGGTGGGTGGGTGGGTGGGGGGGGGGGGGGTTAGAGAGTAAGAGAGAGAAGAGAGGGAGAATTGGATATAGAGTAAGGGAGGATTGAAGAGAAATACACAATTATTGAGTGATGAGAAAGAGGGAGATGGAGGGAGAAAGTGAGGGAGAGACAGGAGGAGAGAGAGGGAGAGTGAAACTAAAGGAGGATGGAGGAGACAGAAAAGATTATAGACAGGGAGCGTAAGGGAGAGAGAGAGAGGAGGGGGGCTAGGGAGAGTCAAGGAGGGTGGTGGAGTGAGTGAGAGAGCTAGAGAGAGAGTGAGAGAGGGGGATGGAGAGATGATGAGGAGCAAGAGAGAGTAGAGAGGGTGGAGCAGTTAGTGACCGAGAGAGAGAGGGAGGGCGAGAGAGATGGGGGGATAGGGAGAGTGAGGGTGGGTGGAAGAGAGAGAGAGAGGTAAACGACAGGATGGGCAGGGGGCGTGATTGACACAAACAGCGTTTTCCTCGGGCATCAGTGATCGGCCCCGGTGAAAGCTCTCGCCAGTTAGCCCCGCTTTTTTTTCCCCTCCTCCAGGACGCAGACGGTCACAGGCGGATGCACACCGACGCGGGCTAATTCAGCACGCCATGCTAATCTCCATGATGTCACTCCAAACAACTTAGTGGTTGAAGGGTGAGCGTGTGAACTGCGCACGGGCTCCCTGGTACAACCGCCGAACATGAATATGTGAACATTTGTAAACGGTGGACTGAGACAAACTATGGGCCGGGATTAGCTCCAACGAGACGTTTCTCTTTCATACCGAGATCATTGGGGAAAAACTCACCCACGTACACACAGAGTAGATGCACACATACACGCACACATGCGTTCGCACACATACACACACACACACACACACACACATACATTGCATTCTTTTATTGAGCTGGTTAAATTTCTATCTATTGTGCTTGCTGGGGATTTTCCAGGTAGGCCTGTAAGATACAGAACATTGTTTCCACCAGTGTATCCTGATTTAAACCATATGAATCAACTCTCTCTCACTCTCTCTCTTGCCCACTCTCTCTCACACACACACTCATACTGACCTAAACATAAACAATAACATTAAAAAGGGACCATTCATTCACATTCTAAACATGTATGAATGTGTATGTGTGTATGTTTTAAGTGTGTGTGTATGTTTTAAGTGTGTGTGTGTGTGTGTGTGTGTGTGTGTGGTCATGCAAGTTACGTAAACGTATGTCAAGCTACAATATTTTATATTAGTGCAGGCCGGAAGACAGCTGTGTTTCCCCAGAATAGTTCCCAGTGGGAAGATAATGTGGATGATTCTTAATCACCATGAATTAATGTGCGCATGTATCACAGACGCACACACACGCACACACACACACACACACACACACACACACACACACACACACCTAAACATACACATTAAAAAACACACCTAAACATATACACACACAAACACACCTAAACATACACACAAACACACACACACACTTAAAACATGCACACACACTCATTTTAACATTCTAACACACACACACACACACACACACACAACCACACAATTTTACCAACACACGCATATACGTAATTTCCTAATTTATCACATGAATGTATTCCAAACCTACATAATATTCATGTCCAACTGGTTTTGGAGAGCGCTGCTTAAATGTAGCACAGTAGGATGTCCGGCCGTGCCCATATTTAGCACTATAAATGTCTTGAGACCAAAACAGCCTCTGATAATTCACCGCTATCGGTCCTAAAAACCAACACAGTCCATGTGGGATGATATTCCCCTTCCATTCCTTCCCTGCCTCTGCAACACATGGTGGGAGATGAGAGGGGAGGTTGTATTCCTATCGGTGGGTTTATTTGTATGTAAATGAGTGCTGAGGAGTAATTGTAAAAAGTGTTGTCAGCCCATTTCCTTCACATTAAAAGCGCAGGGCCACTCACCCTGTTATTCCAATCTCAAACAATAACCACAAATTAAACAAATGAAAAACAGGAGAATGTGTGAATCTAATGCCAGATAAGTGCATGTTTAGTTAGTGTGTATGTTTAGGTGTGTGTTTGTGTGTGTGTGTGTGTGTGTGTGTGTGTGTGTGTGTGTGTGTGTGTGTTTAATTGTGCATATGTGTGTACGATTGTGCATATGCGTGTGGTTGCTTGTATGTTTGGCTGAGTGTGTGCTGAGCTGTAAGTGTCTGTGTGCGTTTGCCTGTGTGTGGGTGTGTGTGTGTGGGTGTATATATATATATGTGTGTGTTTGTGTCTGTGTGTTGTCTTTCTATGTGTGTGCCTGTGTTTTGTGGTTGTGTGTGTAATGGGTTTAGAGATAATTAGGCCTACCAAGCTACCAAGCAGAGAGTACTAGTGTTGTGTAAAAGACCCAGCTAAATGCTTACAAGTTGTCTGATTATGAAAACAGATATTGGTCTGTTGAGACTCACTGTTGAGATCACTGCTGCGCCACCAGGAAACACAGAGCAGCACACTCACTGTACAGCAGAGAAATACTGGAATATATATGGCCTAATATATATAGATATGAATAGATAGTATACTTATAAATGCAGTTCTGAGAGTACACAGTCAAGAACATTATATGCACATACTCTCTTTCTCTCCTGGTCTCCCTCTCTCACACACTCTCACACACATTCACAAACACACACAAACACACACACACACACACATACACACACAAACTCACTCCCTGCAACACACTCACTCCCTGCAACACTCAACACAAACACATTCAGGTACACACACGTACACACGCCCTCTCTATTATGTGCACACAAAGATATACACACACAAACACACACACATATGCACACACGTACACACACACACACACACATAAAAAAGCATGGGTACTCAAATTATAAAAAAAGGTATAATGATGCCAAAACACACACACGCACGCACACACACTCACCCTCACACACACACACACACACACACACACACACACACACACACACTCACTCACAAGTACAAGCATATGAAAAGCCTTTACAACAACGGACAAATGATGTGGGCTGGTGTTGGAGCTGCCATGTTCAACTAGCACTCTGACAGTGGAACAGAGCAGAGAGCGGGAAGAAAGGGATCAAGAGGAGAGAGCGAGAGACAGACAGAGAGAGGAAGAGAGAGAGATAGGCAGCCAGGAGGCTTGTTGTCTTCATCACAACCTTTTGTTAGGAGTGAAAGATGAGCAGAGAATCCCATTCCCCCTCTTCTCTTTCTCTCTCATCTCTTTGTGTGTCTGTAAACGTCTCATTCTCTCTCTCTCACTCTCTCGCGCTCTCTCTCAGTCTGTCTCTCAGTGTCTCTTTCTCTCTTTCTCTTGCTCCCTCCCTTGGTAGAGAGAGCTCAACAGTCTGTTAGTTTACTCTCAGGGGCCCGCTAAACGAGGGGCTCAGGGAGGGTTTGAAAGTGCCCCAACAAACACAACCAAGGAAGATTGTCAACGATCACCATTCTACACCGAAGACACAACCAAAGCCACACGATATAAATGCACATAACATAAAACAAAGCCCTAAAATGTCCACCAAGTCGAATCTCTATCCTTGAGGGAGAAACCTTACTCATTATCTCCTGTTCCTTCAAAGAGGCCGAGACTCACTCCTTATGTGACGAGTCACATATCGAGTGATTGAGAGCTAAAGTTTAAAGCGCCAACGACCACTAGGTTGACCTAGCAATTGTTTTCTAGAAGTTGGTTAACTTTTTTTTTCTTTTCCTGACGCTGTTCATACCTGCTGCTGAACGACGTGTGCCTCAACTTAACAATGCGAGAAGTCACTTCCTATCTGTTGGTAACCAGTGAGACATAGTGGGGTCTGTGGTCCTTGTTCCCCGGGGCCGGCGGGCTGTGACTGGGCGGGGGTCCTCCTGGTAGAGGCTCAGACCTCCGTCTTGCCACCAGATCTTGACTGTTCAGGATTTAGAAAGGTTAGTGTTGTGCCTGATCCTCCTGCCGTTTAAGACGAGGCCTTGTGTGTGTGTGTGTGTGTGTGTGTTTCTGTGTGCGTGTCTATGTATGCCTGTGTGTGTGTGTTTTGGTTCCGTATGTATGCTTTTTAATGTGGTAGCCATTTTCAATTCTTTGTGTGTCAATGTGTGTGTGTGCCATGGGTAAGCATGTTGTTGCGCTTGTTCAATATAGGTGTGTGTATGTTATTGTGTGTGTGTGTGTGTGTTGTTGTGTCTCTATCGCTTGTTTGTGTTTGTGTGTACATGTGTGTATGTTTGTGCATGTTTCTGTGTGCATGTACCTGCATGTGTGTGTTTGTGTGTGTGTGTGTGTGCATGGTGTGCTTGTGTGTGTATGTATTTGTATGCGTATGTGTGAGCATAGGTGTGAAAATATGGATGAACATTCATGCATGTGTGTGGGTGTGTGGGTACATTCATGCATGTGAGTGTGCATGTGTGATCGCACCCCGCCCAGCCCTCATCCTTCCCTCTTGATCCTCCCCCTATGCCTGGAAATGTTGATAGATGTCTTCCTAAGAGCTCCTGTAGCCAGGGGGGCAAGTGAAAGCTGCCTTCCACACACACACACACACACACACACACACACACACACACACACACACACACACCCTCCACCTCCACCTCCACCTCCTCCCCCGAACACATTAAAGGTAATATCAGCCGGGCGATCAATACCATGCTGCAGATTGATAAGAAGAGGACAAACACTGGTACCAGAGACAGGTCAAGAGACATAGACAGGCAGGCAGGAAGGGCTGAGAGAGAGAGAGAGAGAGAGAGAGGGGGGGGGGGTAAGGGATAGAGAGCTGGATAGGGAGAAAGACCGGAGATAACTAGAGAGAGAGACCGGAAGGAAGGAGAGAAAGACAGCAAGACAGCTAGAAAAAGGAGCAAGGGATGGAGAGAGATGGAGGGCGAGACAGAAAGGTTTTGCTGGTGTTCTGTACTGTTTCTGGAGGAAAGAATAACCAGGCCCCGATCAATCTCCCACTGGACAGCTGCCAGCTCACCATAGCAACTTACTCACCACCAACCTAATAGACATTATTGGTATTAGCATTTATACATGCTCACCACCAACACATTATTAGTATTAGCCTTTATATGTATACAGTACTAAACATACTCACCACCAATGTTCATCATCATCAATGTTATTAGTATTTGCATTTGTTTACTAAACGTACTCATCACCAAGCTAATAAACATTAGTTAGTATGAGCATTTATATACTAAAGTTACTAACCACCAGGGGATTAGACATTATTATTATTACAATTACATACCAAAGGTTCTCATACCAAAGCTAATAGACATTATGAGTATTAGAATTATATCCTAAACGTTCTCACCCCAAGGTTCATAGACATTATGGCATTAGCATTTAATACTTAACTAACTCACCACCAAGCTTTTAGACATCATCATCATTTCTATACAAAATTCATGAATGAAACCCTGCAGGAATTCATATTGATGACATCATAGCAAACACATGCATATAGCGCACACGCATGCATAGCTCAGTATGAATGCTGGTGTGTGTGTATGCGTGTATGCATGTGAGTGTGTGTGTGTGTGTGTGTGTGTGTGTGCGTGTGTGCATGTGTGTGTGTGTGTGTGTGTGTGTGTGAGTGTGTGTGAGTGTGCGTGATGGCCCGGTAAATATAATCAATCTCTGCTTCTTTCCTAGAAGTCAGATTGGAGTGCGGCAATGTAATGCTATCCGACGCAACGCGAGATATATCGGCCCTCTGTAACTCTAAGAGATGTGAGGGTGGTTGGTGGGTTAGGGGTACATGGGTGGATTCAGGTTTAGCTTGTCTTGAAAACGTGTGTGAAGCGAACAGTACAGGAAGTAAACAAAGAAAACTCCCTGTAATTTGCCAGCAGTGGCGTGTGTATGTGTGTTCTCACAGCAGGATGTGGCTCACCAATATGAACATACCTTAAGAAACATTGTGACCATACCTAGCACGCGCGCACATGCACACAATGCACGTCACAAGACACACATTTCTACACCCACACATGTGAGTAATCAACCCAACACGCCTACACTTTGTCAGATTTCATACACAGCCTTCAAACACATGATAGAGTGCAATCTTTCTTTCCCTTCAGATCACCTCGTATCGCTTAAATCTCATGTTCATATCACAGTCGTATGAAAACGTGTCTTCATATCATGTCCAAATCATGATTATGTTCAATCATGATCATGTTCACATCCCTTTCATATCATGTTGATATCATGATCATATCATGTTGATATCATGATTAATTATATCATGTTCATATCATGCTCATATCATGTTTATATCATGTTCATATCATGTTCAAATCATGTTCATATCATTATTATATCATCATGTGTACTGTAAATCATATTCACATCATGTTCATGTCATGTTTATAACATGTTTATAACATGTTTATATCATATTCCTAGCATTATTATATTACCTTCAAATCATGGTCACATCATGTTCATTTCATGTTCATTTTCTTTTCATGTCTGATTAATATCATGTTTTTATCATGTATCGGGATCATTTTATGAAATAATACATAGAACATTCTGATATCATGATTGGATTACATCATGTCCACATCACATCTCTAACATGTCTCAATCATGTCCATATCATGTTCAGCCCATATCTCTATCGCGTCTATATCATGTTCATATCATGTCCACGTCATGTTGATACTTAACCTAAGCAGTGGCTGATGCTTGATATCGGAGCCAAAGACAGCGTTCACCGGGTGGGGGGGGGGGGACAGCCTCCAGACTGGTAATGTCCTCTCCAGGCAGTGTGTGTGTGTATGTTTGTGTGTGCATGAGTTGGTGTTTTGTGTGCATGTGTGTATGTGTTTGTGAGTGGGGTAATGTGATCTCTCTCTGTCATTCTCTGACCTTGTTCAGTCGTACCAAAAAACCTGACTTACAACCCCAAACTAAATATGATATCCTCCCTCTCTGTCTCCCCATCTCTCTAGCCTTCATTCCCCCTCTCTCTCCCACGATCCATCACTCCTCTCTCTCTCTCTCTCTCTCTCTCTCTCTCTCTCTCTCTCTCTCTCTCTCTCTCTCTCTCTCTCTATGCTTCCTTCCGAGTGTCGCTCTCCCAATCCGTCTCTATCCATCTATCCTTGTCTGTGCCTTAGCTCTATCTCACCCTTCTCTCCCCTCTCTCTCTCTCCTACTCCCTCCCTCCATCCTCTCTCTCCCCCTCCCTCCCTCCCTCCCTATCTTTCTCTCTCTCCATCTCTCCCCCCTGCCCTGTCTCTTTCCCTCTCCCTCCCTTCCTCTCTGCCGCTCTCTCTCAGGTAATAAATCGCGCTGTAATTACCAGGCAGGATCGATAGCAGTCACATCACTCCCCTCCTCCCCCTCTCCTCCCCCTCTCCTCCCCTGCCCCTCCGCCTCCTCCCTCCCCCTCCCCCTGACACTAACGTGTTCATCCTCCCCTGGCCTGGCACCTTCGCCACGGTTCTGCTTGTGATAGATCGCCTCGCGTACACACGCACGTGCACGCATGCATGCACGCACACACACGCACATACACACACACACACACACATACACACACACACACAAACACACACAAACACACTCATATGCGCCCACACATATACACACAAACATACTCACACAAGCACACTTGCACACACATCTCTCTTGCAAATGCTTACAGCTGCAACTGCACACAAACAGATACACACACACACACACACACACACACACACACACACATATACATACTTTTTTAGGACACAAAACCATCACACAGTCATCCTCCAATACCCACACAAACAAACAAGCCAAAGCTGAACCGATTACAGACACTGCACTCAGCATGAAGCTGGAACACTGGACGCCACGGGCTGGTCAGCCAGAGAGAGGTCGGACATCGCTCTTGTTGCTATTGGAGACGGCTGTTGGAGAAGATGGATGTTTCTATTGTCTCCTCGGCTTGAAAAGCTATCGCCTAACTCATTAAATAGCTGACTAACAGCCTCAACTCATAGAGGAGCTGACTAACTCCTCTAACTCATAATAACTCATCACACTCATAGAAGAGCTGACTCCTCTATCTAACTCATAAAATAATTGACAAACTCAACTAACTCATAGTATAAATGACTAATTCATCTAACTCAGAAAAACTGACTAACTCCTCAAACTCATAGAATATCTGAACTCTGTGTGTGTGTGTGTGTGTGTGTGTGTGTGTGTGTGTGTGTGTGTGTGTGTGTGTGAGTTTATGTTGTGTAGGTAACTAATTATATCCTGAGGATGTGAAAATTACAAATGCTTAAAAGTTTGCTGCCTTTTAATATTCCCCCAAGGTAAATAGCCTTTTGTTTTACACTTTTTTTTACACACAGACACAGACACACACATACACATACTTGTGCACATACATAATTAAGCTTGTGTGTGTGTGTGTGTGTGTGTGTGTGTGTGTGTGTGTGTGTGTGTGTGTGTGTGTGTGTGTGTGTGTGTGTGTGTGTGCGTATTTGCATAACTGTGTAAAAACAAAACAAGGGGGAAAGGTCCAAACATAAAACAAAATAACAACTTTTTGTTTCAAAT
>NC_140273.1:8207676-8211011 GCF_964030765.1 Micromesistius poutassou | reverse complement strand
CCACCAATCGCCAGAGGCACTGTTAATGTCTCTGAAGTTTATTAACTCACTGTGTTTATGGCTATGGTGAATATCCTGGCAGTGAACATACTCAAGCGACACACCCATAAAAGTTCATACACAGCAATAATACAAACACAGACGCATGCACATGCATGGAACAAGCTCAAACACACACCCCTGTGCACAATCAATCCAACTACCAGCAAATATTACTCATGCAAACACACACACACACACACACACACACAATAATCCAGGAATGCTCACAATATGAACACCTGTGCATGCAGGATTACACACACACACACACACACACACATGCATAAAGTAACGTGTCTGCTCAACCCTTTCGCACACACACACAAATACACACACACACACTCACACACACACACTCACACTATCTCTCTCACACACACACACGCACACACATACACACACACACACACACACGCACACACACACACACACACACACACACAGACACACACACACACACACACACACAATGTGTGTGAACGATGCGTCCGATCACTAATTGCAGACAAATTGCTTTGCCACACACAATCATTCCTGCTTTTTCTGATGTTTAATTTCACCAGTTGATTACCGGCGGAGTTTAGCGGCGCCATCGCTCCTCCAGCGGCACCGCCGAGACGACTCATCCGTCTTCTCACGCTCTGACCACCGCGCATATATAATGAGCTCCCGGTGACGAACAGAGTGATGGCGCCCATAAATCACACTCTTGTTCGGAGCACATTTCCCCTCTTACCATCCCTCCCTCTTTATGCCTCTGATACAAAGTTACAGAGGCCGTTCTCCGGGATTAATACCCCAAGACGTGCAAGCCCCCTGGGGTACGTTCCGGGAAGTTCTGTTGTTGCTGGACGTTGAGATCACCTAGAGGTACCCCTATCATACTTTAGAAGTAGCACACACACAGCGTAAACAGGAAAAGTTCTCTTTTTTTTCGAGTTGTGTATGAACCACAACACGATAGAACCTAAACTAACACAACCCTATTCAACACCAGACCTCAAACACGGTGTCCGATTTCCTTCCACTTCCGTACTTACCGTCACCACCACCACCACCATTACCTACAAACAAAACCACAAACACCTCCACCATCCCCATCGCCACCATTCAATCCACCGCCACCTCCACCTTCACATCAACCTCCATCATCGCCCCACCACCCGCCAGCACCCCCATTAGGAACATAACACGCGGTGCGCGATGTAAATGCCTCGGCTATTGATGATTAAAAGTCTCCTTGTTAGGCTGCGCTCTGCGATGGGTCTTTAACGAGGGGTAATTAGCCGCGGTATAAGGCCAGAGGACAATTAGCCACGGATACAGCCGGGCCCGAGCAGTGGGCGAGTGCTTTATATAAAAAGATATATACTGTATGTATATATATATATTTTTTTCACCTGAATTACCCAGCATGCTTCGCTGCTACATTCCCCCCCCCCCCCCCCCCCCCCCCCCACTGTTAAATGAGAGCCGGTCGCTGGTGGTTTTTACAGTGCACGGGTTATGACAGTGCGTATCTGCCAGCCTGACAGAGAAGCATATAAGCCTCTGGGCAACAGAACAAGTGTTTTTTCTTCTGCATACGCAGATGCTCACACTCACTCGATTACACTCGCGTGCACGCTCAGATACACAGGCAGGCACACACACACACACACACACACACACTCACACAGTTACGGACACCACATAGGACCACCACACTGATAGCTAAAATGAGAAAGGCGGAGATGAATATACATAATAATGATATAGGCAAAATGTTTTCCATACAAATGGATTGAAATGCACTCTCTCTCTCTCTCACACACACACACACACAAACAAACCAAAAAACATACAAACACACTCTATATGTGTAAAAAATGCAAGTGTAGCTTAGCACCGGTTTAATATAGTTTTTATGACACTGGCGCTCCCTGTGATCGGAAAAATAAAGCCGGCAACCGAATTGATTTATTCGTTTTATCGCCCCTGGCAACACTCACTGTCTCCTCGACCCAGATTGGAATCAAATAAACCCGGGGCCGTGCACGGCCTTTTACAGCCCACCTCGTGTGAGCGTGCACGTCGCGATGGCAGCGCACAAGGCTATTTGGCCTCTGTGCGCCCCATTTAGCTCTCGCTTTCTTCCTGCTGTAGACTCTGGATTGGTTCCTGACCCTTGGCGACCCCCTCTCTTATAAGAATCCCCCCTTCTTCTCCCCAGTTGTGAGGAAGCTCAGAAGTTTCCTCAGGGCGGTTCACAACAAGCACACGTTTGTTGTTTTCCCGGCCTATTGTGTTTTTTTCGTTTCCTCCCGTTAACAGGTACATTCTCATCAGCCAAATAAATACCAGCACGCATTGCTTCTATTGGAACTCGCCCCAGGCCACGGGACTTCACTTAAAAGTTTGTGTTGTATTTATGTATGCGTGTGAGTGTGCCCCCGTTACGGTGTGGGTGAGTGTGTATTTATTTATGTGTGTGTGTGTGTGTGTGTGTGTGTCATGTTTGTGTGCGTGTGTGTGTGTGTGTGTGTGTGTGTGTGTGTGTGTGTCGTGTTTTTGCGTGTGTGTGTGTGTGTGTGTGTGTGTGTGTGTGTGTGTGTGTGTGTGTGTCTGTGTGTGTGTGTGTGTGTGTGTGATTGTGTGCATGTGTATGTGTGTGTGTGTATGTGCCTACTTGTGCTTTCGTCAGTGTTTTTTTTTTTTTTCCTTCGGCATAAAACAAAACAAAATGTTTCTCTTCCCTCCCCCGACCCCAGACGGTGTGGCTGATAGATGGCCTTGGGTGCTCAGGGGAGGGAAAACGCAGTTTGATTTTGAGCAAGGGGCCACAATGTGCCCTCAGGGTACCCATTAGCCAGGCGCTAAGCTAAAAACAATGCAAATGCTATCGAGGGGAGGGGGGTGGGTCCTCGGGTCAAGCGAACCCTCGTTAGCAGCCAATCAGATCTCTTTAATTATACAACAGACTGATGCATAGTGGCCGCTCGGTCTGGGGCCGTCCAGGGTACGCTCCCAGGTGGAGTCCGGTGCGTTCCAGCGGTCAGGAAGTGTCGGGTGAAGGAGCTGAGATGACGACTCTGCGGGCCGTGCTGCTGCATTAGCGGCGACTTACGTGAGATTCATTATGAGAACGTTTTGGGGTTTTTTTTTCAGCCGAGGGAAGGAGGAATTGAAGTGGAAAATCTTTTCTTGATAGAAAGGGCCGCGTGGACGCTGTTAGGGTGCTGGATGAATGAGGCGGCTTCAGATGGAGTCGTTGCCTTTAATAATGGCTCGCTGGGGGGAGACGTCAGGAAGGT
>NC_140273.1:8195176-8202676 GCF_964030765.1 Micromesistius poutassou | reverse complement strand
TCTGATCCACATTACACACTTTTTCTTGTCCCGTTGTGGCTTGGGAAAAGGGATGAAATATACCCCATTCTGCAGTGTTACATGTACCCCAAGCACATCGTTTGACCATGTTTATTTTTTTTTACACAAACAACATAAATCCACCATTAAATTGTTATATTATCTCTCCTCCCTGTTGGTTTCAATGGAGTTGTCCGAGCCGTTGTCTGAGTATAGTTTAGGCTCATTGACTCATGTGCGTTCTAAGGGCGGAACTTAGCGACAGGTCAATTGTAAAATCCAATTGCTTCCACCTTAGTTGACATGACGACCATCATCTGAAAGTATACTGAAGAAGCTAATATATCATTACAGGTGAGAAAAAAAGCAACAGAAAACCAAAACGTCTCGTCCCTCTCTCCCTATGTTTCTCCCCCATTGAGGAGTGATGCATTCCCACACCGGTGATTGAAAACCGAGATGGCTTTCCCTGGACCAATCAGGGACGACGTGCACTGATTGGTTATAAATGAGCCGGGAGCGCTCTCATACCTGAATGGTCTCATATAGTGGCAGGCAACGAGAAACAGATAATCTTGCAGTGCATTTCACTCACCAATAGCTGACAGATGGTTTCAAATGAAGGCTCTTTAACTGTACCTGCAGCAGCTTTGAATCGTTAGCATCGAGCTAATATTTACAACGTTCCATGATGGTACTAAACACACCGGTGCCCCCTGTCTAAACGGTGTGAAGTCATCCCCCAGCCATGCCTTCACTATAGTGTCCATTAGGTGGGCAGTCGCAGTCTCTCGCTGTGTGTACTGACACTGACAACATAATGAGACAGCGTGTCTCTGTTGCCCCCTAGGAGTGTGGAGCCGTCTGCTGGCTCAGGGTCTGGACTCCTCGCTCAACTCAAGCTCCTTTCGCAGCGTGACCACTCTCTAAAAAACTATCATCGCTGAGAAAGTCCCCCCAAGAGGAGGGAGAGAAAGGCTGAGACCACCTTTTTTACAGAGCGGAGTACATTTTCGTCTGCCTGCGTCTCTCTCTGTCTGTCTGTGTGTGGTTGTCTGTCTGCCTCTCTGTCTGTCTCTCTGTCTGTCTGTCTGTCTTTCTTTATTTTGTGACACGAGAGCTGAAATCATCTACACAAATTCTATTATCATCCTCATCATCCTCAACATCATCAGTCATCTCCCCATAAAGAGTGTATCAATCTCTACAATTACCCAGTCAATATCAATTGCTGGTTGGTAATTGATCACTGCAGAGCTTGCATAATTCTATACACAACTTGTGGTGTCAGAGACTTTAAATACAATACAATTAAAGTACATTCAAATTTAATTACATTCAAATTCCAACTATTGATGGTGACTTGATTTACTTGATGTCTTTTTCTAATCTGCGGGTATAGACGGGTATCTCATCAATGTTTGGTTTCATATTTTAGTAGCAGTTATCACGTCAATTAGTGAAATCTTGGTCTCCCAGCTGTGTATCATGTACAATGTTTGTTTACCCATCACTCAGCAGCAGTCGCCATGACCGTCCCTCTTCTGTCCAAACAGACACTTCCAATTATCCAATCATTAAACCAATCAATGTTTAATCACCATACTGTACATTTGTGTGTGTGTGTGTGTGTGTGTGTGTATGCATCCACATGTCTGTTTGTGTATGCATGCATTTTTTTAATCTAGTCGTACAATTTAGTCGTTTTTACCAAAGTCACTTTATTTAATCCCAAATAATGAACTCAAAAAGCAAACACAATGAAAAAACAAAATGGATGCCTGAACATATAAAACTGTGAAGTGTTGTCTTGAACATTAACTCACTTTACTCCATCACTATCTATCTGGGACCGCTGCTGCCTTGATGTCGTCTATCATCGCTTATCAAATCTGTTGGCTACTAGTCATGCCTGACCAAAAGATAAGAGGATCGGGGAGGGCTTTTACTGACTAGCACTATCATGTGACATGCTGCTATACACACAGTCTTGGAAATGGCAGGAGGTTGAAAACAGACAAAGTCTGATAAGAGAGCCATGGTTTCTCCTCTCTCTTTCAGTATCCATGAATACTTCCAGAAACATTGTGTCATTTATACTCAGCCTGTGGTGATACAGGGAGCTGGTGGTTAACATTGGAAGTAGATCAAGGTTCCTGACCCATGCACAAGAATGCATGCATACCAGCCCACCCCCAGTGCAAGAATGCATGCAAACACCCATGCATAAACATGTACAGGTATTCACATATACACATTTGTACATGCACACACACACACACACACACACACACACACACACACACACACACACACACACACACACACACACACACACACACACCAATGTATATACATGTACAGGCATTCACATGCCCACACATTTGCACAACCACACAAACAAAAACACAAACATGCACACACACACACATGAAAAAAAACACACCCTTATAAACACACGTGCACACACACACAAACACACAATTACACACACTATGATTGACATTTGCAGAAATCAAATTGCACACAATCGTACAAAGACACAAACACAAACAAACAGCTATAATGTTAATTATAGAGTAGGCCAACATATAGAACTACTATAGGTTAATGCCTGCATATGGCTTGCTGTAATTGGATAATGGCAACGTTATTAACACTCTACCCATCACGGCAGGGCAACTCCTCATCATCCTCCTTCTCATCCTTATCTTCCTCATCCTGTGGTAGATTTTTTTTCTTTGTCGGTAATCACTCTCTCACCTTTCACTTGTTTCAGTCAAGTGCTGTTAGTTCCAGCTAACTCCATCTCTCTCTCTCTCTGACACTCTCTCTCTCTTGCCATCTCGCTCTATCGCTCTTTCACACTCTCACTCTCTCAATCTCTATGTCGCTGTAACTGTTTCTCTCTGTCTCTCTCTTTCTCGCACTCTCTGTCTCACTCTTTCACGCACTGTCTCTATTGCTCGTTCGTTCGCTCTTTCTCTCTTTCTCTCTCTCTCTCTCTCTCTCATTCTCTCTCTCTCTCTCTCCCTCTCTCTCCTTCCCATATAAATTCCTATTAGCCAGGTGATAACCGCACAAGAGCCCCAGGACCCCCTCTCTCCCAGGTCTTCCAGGCCAGCATAGGAGCAGGCGTGGGGGGGTGAGGGGAGCAGTGGGAGTGGATGCGGTGATGGTTCTCTGGATCTCTGTCAGCAGTGGGGTGAAGCCTTCAGGAGTCATACAGTGAGAGGGCGAAGGGGTGTTATTTTTACCAAACATACCTTGGTGCACCGTGTGAAAAAAACATATAAATGGCATCTAAAACGCAGCCCACGTAGACCTATACATAGACGGATGTGTACGTTCACACGGGGACATGCACACGCACGTCCACACCTACTCGCATACACACACACACACACACTGGCACACAAGCCGGCACACAGACACACACACACACACCGTTCCAACTGTTTCACACCTATGAAACACGGGTGGTGATGGAATGGTTTAGCTGTCAC
Organism: Micromesistius poutassou; assembly: GCF_964030765.1. Lineage (NCBI taxonomy): Eukaryota > Metazoa > Chordata > Actinopteri > Gadiformes > Gadidae > Micromesistius > Micromesistius poutassou. The sequence continues at coordinate 8,199,170 of NC_140273.1, read as the reverse complement.
AACATGAGGAGCTTTTTTAAACTAAACTTTTCTTATCAAATACTCCCTTTTCATTCCTCCCGTTCTCATGGTTGTCTCTCTCTCAGCCCCTGCTCTCTCTTTATCTCTCCCCCAGCGAGTCTGTCTCCCACCGTTCTCTCTCTGACTTTCTTACTCCCCAAGTGTTCGTCCCCAATTTCTCTCTCTCTCTCTCTCTCTCTCTCTCTCTCTCTCTCTCTCTCTCTCTCTCTCTCTCTCTCTCTCTCTCTCTCTCTCTCTCTCTCTCTCTCTCTCTGTGTCTCTGAGATCAATCCTTTCTCACACAATAGTATATATATAATACTTTGCCTCAATCTCCATGTTCATGTCGACTGATTTAAACCAGTAAGAGTTTAATGTGATAGTTCCTGAGTGTGTGCACGCGTGTGTGTGTGCATGTTTGAGCATGCGCGCGTGTATGTGTGTGTGTGCGTGCATGCATATGTACGTGTGTGTGCATGTGTGCGCGTGTCTGCTTGCTTGTGCCAGTGACAGGCTGCTGTACGGAGGAACACAGTGGAGAGGCGTACATATTGCTGTCGCGGGGAGTTGGATCACCTTAATTAATAATTCAGGCAATAACTTCCATGTCAGTTCTATCCTTGATACCCAACAAGCCTCACCCTGTTGGTGAAAGGTATCCAGTTATAGGATTTCAGAAACAGGACTTCTATTACAGTATTTTGTAAAAGAATGTTGTTTTTTAGGCATGGCAGTCTAATGTGTTCCTACAGTGCTGGAAAAATTAAAATATGGACGTAACATTCATAATATCCTAAAATGTACGCAAAATACTCAAAAGGTATGCAAAAAAAACGAAGTAGTTACCGAGTTACCAATCAGGGGCTACCATAGGAGAAGTAATTAAACGGTTGCGGAATAACTCAAAATGAAGTATTGAATAGAAGTTAATTATAAGTTCCATAAGGACAGTCTATGAGGAACCGTGTTAATGAATCACTAGTAATTAGCTGCCTGTGAATCCCTTAATGACCTTTACATAATGACTTGTCCTTCATTAGTATATATTGTATGTTTTACGCAGAATGATTTACCATACCCGTACATTTTCCTAACGAGTGAAACAATAATATAAATCAAAAGATTTGCAGGGCGTTTTTTCCCCCTGCTGGTTTTGTTGGGATATTTCAATGTATTTAGGTAAGTATGTATGTACGGCTTGCGCTTTTGTCAGTAACTGAAAACGTGTTTGTTGTTGTAATCTTACAAAGTCTCTGCTCAGAGTTTTAAATATCACAGTGCGGTGGGTAAAGTCATACCCGGGAGTGTTTAACCGTATCTGTACTGGGATCTGATGTGGTTCTGAATGGGCATAATAACTCTCCTCTTGAATCTTTAATGAGACGCTGACAGACAGATGTAATCGATACAGCTGCCATATTGGATGACTAATGCTCTGAGATGCAATTAGATACGAAAAAAAAGTGAAGTGTGTTCGAACATTACAGGCATCATCTATACCTTAATGCACATTTTTCTTCATTAACCTTTTTCTCCTTGCTCCTTCTCTCGCTCGTCCTTTCCTTAGCTCTTGTCTCCCTCTCGCTTTCTCTTACTCATTCTGTCTCTCGTTCTCCCTCGTGTCTCTCATTGTTTCTGTCCCTCATCAGCTGCTTTCTTCCCCTCTCTCTCTCTCTCTCTCTCTCTCTCTCTCTCTCTCTCTCTCCTTACTTTAGGCACTTCAAGTTCTGAGTACCTATTGTAAGTCAAGATAAGGCCCACTTGTAAGCCAATGGAAAAGCATTCATCCACTTTGAAATCCATAGGCATGCCATTGCGTGCACACACACAAACAGACACACACACACACACACACACACACACACACACACACACACACACACACACACACACACACACACACACGTGGCATGTGGCCGTGCAAAGAGGCCAGACATGTAGTGGTTGTTATGTTTCCGGGCGATAAAATGTTTGGGCGGGAAGGGGGTGGAGAGCGAAGGAGACATTAAAGGAGAGGAATCTAAAACAAGCTCACGTTATGCAATTCTGCAAGTTCCCAAGTGAAATTAAACACGCCGCAAAGTTTCTTCCAATTACGCTTTACAGGCGAAGATTACTGCTGTTATTTGTGACCAAGTTATTGTTTGTTTTCACTCGACGAGGGAAAGGGGTGGTGTAATTAAGCCGTCGTTATGATTCTGTCGTTATTGAGCTCAGCTCACCATTTTTGGATTGCAGTATTCAAACTTTTTTAAAGGTTGAGGAGGGAATATTAGAATGTCGACTGAAATGATAATGATGTGTTTCTGCACAGGTTGGAAAAACAACAACAATGAGACAACAACCTAAATTTTGAGGTTGAAAAACACAAAATATCTCACGGTTATAGCCGCCCGCCTCCGCACTCCCATACCCCCCATTGCTTCTGCCCCCACCCCCCTGCCAACACTCACACACACACACACCACCGCAACCAGGTTGAAAGTAGGCCTACCTCTATTTTGGGTGGTAGAGAATGCAGTGTGTGTTTCTGCTCTTATTTTTCTCCTGCACCTACCCAACCCGTCCCTCTTCTGTTCTCAACTGTCACGTTGTCATGCCAACGTGTTTCCCTCAAAAGCCTGTCTGGCTTGCCGACAGGAAATGATCATACCCCAGCTACATTACCCACAACCACGCAAGTTTCTGCAAATACACACATCCACAAGACACACACACACACACACACAAACAAAAATGCAACCACAAAACACACAGAAAAGCAACGTTTTGTTTCTTTGAATGAAAGTTACTGTTTGAGGGAAGGGATTGTTTTTGAGTTGGACCGAAACACTGTTCATTCGCGATATAAAGGCTGATTAGAAATGTGTGTTGCTGATGATCTCACTGGCAGAGCCAGGATTAGAAGCAACGGCGTTGCAACGTTTGAGTTGAGTTACACGTAAGTGTGATGTTTGTACTCTACACACTGCTTTGAAACAGAATGAAGATCTAGTATCAATATCAAAAGTTTACAGTACTTCTTACAAGCTTCATCCCTCACACACCTGCACAATTATGCACAAAAACACACACTGACACACAAGCAGGCGGGCACACACACACACATGTGTATACATTCACAAACACACACAGACATACACACACACATCATACATAATAGCTTAAAAACAAAAATATATTTATGATTATATACAAATCAGAATTCCAAGTCATTATTCAATGTCCTGTCTGGCAGGATTAATACGATGTCGGTTGGTTTATGCGCGTGTGTGTGTGTGTGTGTGTGTGTGTGTGTGTGTGTGCATGTGCGTGTGCATGTGCTGAGCTTGTTGATGGATGGAGCTGTGCGTGATTTGATAAAAATGAAAGTCATTGATTCTGTCATGAATTTACAGCACCTCATTTGCATAATTCAGACAGCTGAGTTGCATTTCGGCAAACAGTCCACACACACACACACACACACACACACACACACACACACACACACACACACACACACACAGCACATATTTTATATCGATCCAATAAGTGTCAACACACAGAGCTGAGCTCCGAGTAAATGCTTACTAAGCAGTCAGTGGGGAACACGCGTGAATCACGTCAGCGGGCCGTTTATCACACGCCTCAAACATTTAGCCGCTCTGCAGCAGGACCATAACCGTCGAGTTTAATAGGAACGCCACAAGTACCATCGCAGTAGTATTAATGGTGGTGTCCGCAGTAGTATTATACCAGCGGGAGGCTTCGTGGTATTTCAATAGAAGTGTCCATTGGCGTGGACGTGGGGGAGGGGCGGAGGCGGTTATTGAAGGTTGTCGTCCGTCCCGCCTCGTTCACACTACCTCCGTCAGTCGACGGATGGGCGAGGGCGTGTCTGACGTATGGGAGAGTAGTCTTTGTGGACGCAGCCTGCAACAGGGGCAACACTCTCCTTGCGCTCTCCTTGCACCAGGCGTTATAAAGCCAGCTTTTTCCTGCGTCTTCCTGC
>NC_140273.1:8187676-8190176 GCF_964030765.1 Micromesistius poutassou | reverse complement strand
ACATTGTGATTTAATAATTATTTATTGTAATTTAATAATTATGAAGGATTTCAAAAACTGCCTGCCAAAGCATGTCTCGGCTTACTTGGGTGAGCAAAAGGATTTAAAACCATTCGACGCCGCCGTGAGGGCTGATGAATATGTGTTAGCACATAGGGGTACGAGTTCTTATCCAGCCAAGCCTCCATCCGTTGCCTTCCAGAAGACTTTTAGGCCTGCTCAGGAAACTGTAGCCGACAACCCTCGAAGCAATGAGAAAAGAGTGACTCGTTTTAGAGATCAGCGTTACTGTGGATACTGTAAAAAGCGTGGGCATGTACTTGGAAACTGCTTTAATTTGAAGCGTAAGAAAAGCTCTCAGTCCACTTCATTACATGAGAATGCTGATTGTATTTCTTCGTTTCCCCCAACGTCTCGGAAAGACGAGAAAGTTAGTCAGGCTTTTGCACCGTTTATTACAGATGCGTTTGTTGCTTTGCCGGTTGCGCTTGAGATGCGCGTTCCTATAACAGTGCTTCGTGACACTGCAGCTTCAGAGAGTTTTGTGTTGGAGGGTGTGTTGCCTTTCGATAACAAGTCTTATACCGGAGAAAATGTACTTGTACAAGGTGTTGAAATGGGTTTTGTTCATGTCCCTCTCCATGAGGTTTCACTCATTTCTAATTGAATTACCGGTGAATTTAAGATGGCCATTCGTCCTTCTCTCCCTGTCAAAAATGTGCACGTGTTGCTCGGAAATGATATAATGGGAGGAATTGTTTTTCCAAGACCTGTCGTAACGAACACTCCAGAACCCGTTTGTCCTGACGATTTGAGCGTGAATTTCCCGGAGGTGTTTCACACCAATGTTGTTACGTGCTCAATGGCCCAAAAATTCAGGGGGACCGCTGTTCAGGAATGTGATGATGATGAGCTTGTTAATCTGCATGATACATTTATTGCTCGTCCTTTGCCTGTCAGTAGCGAGGAGAAATCAATTAAGTCTGCTCCACTGTTGGTGCTTCCTTGCGTTCCTAAAACGTCTCTTAGTCGCGAACAACTTCTTCTTCAAAAGAAGAATGATTCCTCCCTCTCGTCTCTATTTGCAGACACTGTGGCTGAGAAAGACATTGAGTCTATGCCCCAGGGTTATTTTGTTAGAGACAAAGTTTTGATGAGGAAGTGGAGGCCATTAACAGCCTCTGCAAAAGATGAGTGGTGGGTGCTTAAGCAGGTCGTTGTACCCTCCCCTTGTCGAAATGATATCCTGTGTTTGGCCCATGATAATCATTTCTCCGGTCATCTTCTCAACTGTGTTGGTCCGTTGCCACAAACAAAGTCTGGCGAGGAGTATTTGCTCACAGCTTTGTGAGCAAACGCCTCCGCCTCCTCTGCCGTCATTAAGGTAGGCCTACTCGTGGCGTTTCTCTCTACCTTTGGCCTCCTGAAAATCGTGCAGACCACTAACTTCCTGTCCAAAGTGTTTAAGCAAGCCATGCGACAACTAGGCCTCAAACACGTCACTTCTAGCTGTTACCACCCGCAGACACAAGGCGCACTTGAGCGTTTTCACCTTACGTTAAAATCAATGCTTTGCGCGTTTTGCCTCGAGTTTAAGCATGGTTTTGCCTTGTTTGCTGTGCGTGAAGTGGTTCATCGAAAAGCTGTCCTGCGTGAGCGAGGTGAATATTTATTTTGCCTCTAATCTATATTTTCTGATGTTCCAACCATGTTCCACCAACGTTTAATGTGCTGGTCTTATACTGCAAGCCTTCGATATCAACACTAGGCACATTCTCAGGCGTGAAAATGTTATTGCTTGTTCTCGCGCATGGATAGGAAAGAATGTAAATAAATTGTGGGTTTATTGTACTTTCGTTTTTTTTCCTATTTGCGTTTCCTTTCCAGTTTAACTGCGGCAGAGTAGTCAACTGATGTTGATAAGTATATTTCAATTGTTACTTATTCCTGTAGTGCCTAAGACAACCCCCCAATTTATTTATTTAAGGGTGGGGGTGTTACGTGGTAGTACTATAATGTACTGGCTTTTGTGTTGCCTTGGTGTGCTTGCACTAATATGTTGTTTTTGCCCTTGCTCCTGTATTCAATCACTGTAATCAACTCCTGGAGGCGGAGAATTGTGGCTACAAGGTGCTGACTGGCTCTCCCTGATTGTTGGCGCCGCCCCAGTGGAAGATGGCTCTCTCTCTCTCTCTCTCATACTGAGCACAGATGCTGGCACACCTGTACCTTCTGTTACTCTTTGGTACACATTGTTACACTTTGTTAACCATTGTTAAACCCTGTTCAATTCTGTCAACTACTTTACATTTATTATACTTTTTGTTTTACCTTGGTGGTTACTTTCTGCACCTTAAGACTAGGATCAGCTAGGGCAGTCATTTAGTTTACTCGGAAGACGCACTTTTCATTTGTCCGCTCCGCGATTTGTGCATAGGGCTCACGAGTCAGGTAAGCTGCACCACCCAGCTAGTGAGCGTGAGGTTTTCCTTTAGAATTA
>NC_140273.1:8167676-8177676 GCF_964030765.1 Micromesistius poutassou | reverse complement strand
ACCACTGGCTCCTCACTAATTCACCCATGCCCCAGTACCAACCGCACCACACCCACCCGCCCACCCACCCTCACACCAACCCACCCACCCATCCACCCTCCACCTCCCCCGCTCCTCGTCCGCTATAAATACGGCGGCTACATTTTAGAAGAGAGGGTTCATCCATAAACATGAGCTCCGTCCTCCGTTAGCGGCGGCTACGCTACCCCACCAGGGAGACACAGGGCCGGGGTGTAGGCTGCTAATGAGGGGGCCACCCTCTCCTCTCTCTCTCTCTCTCTCTCTCTCTCTCTCTCTCTCTCTCTCTCTCTCTCTCTCTCTCTCTCTCTGGCCTACATAGAGGAGAACCTGCCACAGGCAGAGGGCGAGATGCTTCTGGGAGGGAAGCCTCTTGGCGGCTCTGGTCGAAGCGCTACCCTGGAGGTCTGTAGGTTCTAAACCGGAGGGGGGTCAGAGCCCATAATGGGTGAGGATCCGGAACAGAACGCTTTAGTTCTTAAAAAGGTTTAAGAACTAAACGTCCGTTTGTGTTTAGTCTTAACGTCCACTTATATTACAGTCACAGAGTGCAATTCGGTCCAGAGAGGGAAAAGGTTTAGGAACTTGATGTCCGTTTGTATTTAGTCCCTAACGTCCATTTATATAACGGTCCAGAGTGGTACAGTGGTACATCAGCGGAGGGAGCGCACTAGGACACTGTGAAGGACACGGCCATAGATGAGCTTTAATTGTGCGCACAAAGGCTTGTCAGTCCAAATCACAAACACTCACAGCACCGCTTTATATGTGCCGGATATGAACACACATGCAACATGTAATTACAAAAAGTTACGACTGAAAGTATTCTCTGTCTTCAGAGCCACACACAGTTAATAAAGGGAAGGTTATAAATGTATAATGATGGAGGATTGAAAGGAGGGAGGACTGTTGAAGGTGTGTGCATGCGTGCGTGCATGTGTGCGTGCGTGTGTGTGAGTGTGTGCATGATTGTAAAAGCATATTTTGCCGTAAGTACTTCAAATAGTGTATTATTACATTTACTTGCGTCACTTAAAAAAAGTCATAAAACAGATTTTGATTTATTAAAATTTTCCTGAAAAACCTACATTTGAGATGAAAAGGGCTATTTGATGAACCATATAAAATTATACACTGATTAAAAAAGATTCCCTAAAAAAGCCAATTAGTTGAAAATGAAGACTTCAGGGGCTGATTCTGAGAAAATACAGCAATGTGATATTTCATATACGTTTTTTTTTCTTTTCTCCCATTAATAATGAACTATAACAGTCCACAGTTCTTTTTATTATTCATTACATAATTTTGTAACTTCATTATAATATTATTATATTATGTACAGAATCCAGAATAGTCAAATTGGTGCTTTAATATTAAATAAAAACGAATGTTTGCTGCAGCCTGACACACAATCATACAAATATTGTGTGTAATTATTATTAATCGTGCCATATAATACACAGAATGATAATTTATATAATATTTATTCTATTATATTCATTGGATATTGTTGTATTTTAGCCTGAGGAGATATTCAAGCGTGTTTCTATTTGATTTTATGGATGAACAACTAGATGAGCTGACCAGACAAGAGGAGGGACGCAGAGAGGAGGAGGAAGAGGAGGGAGCAGGAGGAAGAGGAGAGAGCAGGAGGATGAGGAGGAGGAAATTGGACAAGGATGAGGAGGATGAGGAGAGAGGAGGAGAGAGGAGGAGAGAGGCGGAGGAAGAGGAGGAGGAGGAGGAGAGAGGAGGAGAGAGGCGGAGGAGGAGGAGGAGGAGGAGAGAGGAGGAGAGAGGCGGAGGAGGAGGAGGAGGAGGAGGAGAGAGGAGGAGAGAGGCGGAGGAGGAGGAGGGGGAAGCGAGGGGAGGAGAGAGGAGGACGAGGACGAGAGAGGAGGAGGGAGATGGAGGAGGAGAAGTAGAGAGAAGGAGAAGAGAGGAGAAGGAGAGAGCAGGAGAAGTAGTGAGAAGGAGCAAGAGAGAGAAGGAGGAGAAGAGGAGGAGAGGAGGGGTAGAGGGGAGAGGAGGAGGAGGAAATGGAGGAGTTGATTCTGTGTGTGTGGGTAAGGTGTGACTAGCTCATTCAGACAGATACACCGACAGACAGATAAATACCATCTCATGTGTTGAAGAGTTCTGCGTAGCACTCAGCAGAAAAGTGGTATGTACCGATAAAAAGACACACTAATGTACACTGAATGCAGACCTACACACACACACTCACATACACAAACCCACACGCACACACACACACACACACACACACACACACACACAAACAAACAAACACACACAAACAGGCGGTCAAATGTGAGTCAGGGATTAAAAATGAACTATGCTAATTAGTTTAACTGAAGAGGCTCACTGACTTGAGGGCTCATCACACTAACCACACACACACACACACACAACACACACACACACACACACACACACACACACTCACACACACACACACACACACACTCACTCACTCAGACACACACACACACACACACACACACACACACACACACACACACGTAGATACACAGCCACACAACACACTTAGTCACAAACAAACACACACAGATACACAAAAGACACACATTTTCATACACCGGTATGAAAGCCAGAGGATGCATGGGTGAGAGGAGACCATGGAGGAGGAGAGAGAGAGTTAAGCAGGGGATGGGGGGGGGGGGCTCCTCTACTCCTCCTCCTCCTCCTCCTCCTCCTCCTCCTCTTCCTCCTTCTCAGCTCCTCTACTCCTCCTCCTCCTCCTCCTCCTCCTCCTCTCCTCCTCCTACTCCTCCTCCTCCTTGTCTTCCTCCTCCTCAGCTCCTCTCCTCCTCCTACTTTTCCTCCTCCTACTCCTCCTCATCTCCTCTCCTCCTCCTCTCCTCCCTGTCTTATCCTCCAAGTCCCCTCTCTCCTACCCTGTCTCCTCCCCATCTTCTGCTACTCTACACCCCTTCGCTCCTACCTCCCTCCACACACAGACTGGCACGAATACACATTTACTTAATGTATGGCATGAATTAAAATTATCTACACGTATGCAACATAAGCACACCATGAATAAATACGACAAACAGATAAATACAGCAAGAATGATAAAATTGCCATGGACAAACAAAATATTTAGGAAACACAGTACATTTTTTCCCCAAGAGTAGGATGATGAATAATATTAACAAGTGGCGTGTTATCTGTCTGTTGACAGGGTGGGGAGTCAACCTTTTACATTTTATAATAGCTGTGTTATCTAGTTTACTGTTGAGCCCTTGAGCCAAAACAATTCAGCTCACAGTTACGATGAGCAAGCTGAAGGTAACACTCTTTGCTTCATAATAAATTACTTATTAATAGTTAGGTCTGTTCATTGATTTGTGTTGCATTCTTTATGTTTTGTTTTAACTCTAGAACTCCAACTCTTTTTAGAAAATGGGATTTATTTTGACACATTTTCAAGGTATGTTTGTTGAAGTAAGGAAATAGTTTCCCTAACAGGATTGTTCAAGCGAGGAGGTAGTCTAAGAAGCAAGTTTTAAAGAGTTATGAAGATGGAGTATAGCTCAATACAAAACCAAAACAAATCAACCAACAATACCTGCAGGCATATGCTGTTCATTCAACAGAAATAAGTAGATGTGTCTCATGATAAAATAAATGAAAAATGTTTAAGGAACGCAATCTCAGACTTTTCTTCATGCCTCGACCTTCCCTTGTCTCCTCTTTGTGCGTCCTGAGCGCTCCTCCCGTTCTTTATCACTCATACTGTGCTCCGTCCACACTGCTGTGAAATGGATTCAACCGCTCAATAGCCACTAACCAACCACGTCGCTTTGAATAACCCGTCTTTACCCCCGCTCCATCTTAATCATGCGCGCACAAACACACCCAACACACACTCTTGCACTCACATAGATCACACGCACACTCCCACACAAAAACCGACTTGCAGTTTCACAGATACAAAGATGGTATGAAATTAGTTCTCTATAATATTAGCCTGCTATCTAAATGCCCTCAAGGCTCAACACTGCCTCTTACAGGCAAGGAAAAAAAGTGTCCAAAGTTACTATACTGGTGAAACAACTGCATAGAAAACTGATTTGATGTAAGCCATAACTTTGAAGTCTATGAAATTAAATCCAAACTGCTTTTGATAGTTGGAATTGTTTTCTTCTTCTCCTGGCGTATGTCCTTAGACTCTCTCAGCTCTGTTGAGGCGAGCCAGACCAGCGTCCTATGATCAAGGTCAATAAGGTTGCCATTTGGGGGCCGGTGTTTGGGGCAACTGGCTACAATGTGTTCCCCAGTTTGTAGTGAGTCTCCACACTCACATTGGGCGCTGTCTGTATTGGAATGGAATGGAATTGTTTGATTGTAGCCAAATGGAATGTGCTGGGCTCACACACGCACCACCAGGGGTCCTTACACCACCAGGTCACACACCACCAGGGGTCCTTACACCACCAGGGGTCCTTACACCACCAGGGGTCCTTACACCACCAGGTCACACACCACCAGGGGTCCTTACACCACCAGGGGTCCTTACACCACCAGGTCACACACCACCAGGTCACACACCACCAGGGGTCCTTACACCACCAGGTCACACACCACCAGGGGTCCTTACACCACCAGGTCACACACCATCAGGTCACACACCACCAGGGGTCCTTACACCACCAGGTCATGCACCACCAGGTCATGCACCACCAGGGGTCACACACACCGCGGACAAAGTAAGTAAGTGAGTCCAAACTGAATCAGGCATGCACCCATCTCGGAGAAGTTATCAACCACTGATTTCTTTATACCATTTTATTTTCAGCTCCAAAGAAATGAGTGAGGTCCGGACCTCTGTGACCTCGGGCTGCGGGCACGGTGAGGAGAGTCTGAGGAAAGAGAGGGTTTAACTAAGGAGAATGTTCAAGTCAAGGGAGGTAAGGAAAGAAAGTAAAAGAGGGTGTTTAAACGGAGACACATCCTGTGCATACATCAGCATGTGGTGTTGACAGTAGAAAGCAGCAGGGGAATGTGTTTTCTGCTGAATTTATCTAATATGCCCGGTGGATATTTACCCATGCTTCTGTGCAAACAACCACAAGGTCGCCTCTAAATCCCACCACGGCTGCTTCTCCCGCTCCGCCGTTGTGTTTCTCCATTGCAAAGTTTACTGGATCTTTCGCCACTGGAGGTAGTTATTGTTCAATGCTTAAATCATTTTTAATCCTACCCACTCATTGGCCCCGGGCTGTCTAAATAACTCGTCGATACGTGTGAGTCGTCAAGTCACACGGGTCAGCATTTATATTCATAGCCCGGAATCACATTCAGCTGACACCGGAGAAGACATGTATAGACAACATGGCTGTGGAGGAGACTATGGAAAACACACCCTTGCACACACACACACACACTCACACACACACACACACACACACACACACACACACACATAACAACAGATGCAGACCCACACACACACATACCCACATACAGATGTTCACACATACAAACATACAGATGAAGTTACACACTCCCACACACATATGCAGATGTACAACCATACACATGTACAAACCAACCGATGCAGATACACACACACACACACACACACACATGCATGTGCAGATGCACAACATTCTCTCACACACACACACACACACACAAATTCAAAGGCATATACATGACATAACATAACTGCACACAAACCACTCATATATCATGTAGTTAGATCAAGGACCATAATGTGATATGCTGCATTATGCCGCTGCGGTTTAACAATGCAGAAACAACTGATTCATTGGTTGTTAAGGATGGACACAAATAAAACTTACACTATTGTGTGTGTGTGGGGGGGGTGTTGTTGGGCATGGTTGTGTGTATGCATTCTGTTGCATAATGTTTGTTTGGGTGTGTGTGTGTGTGTGTGTGTGTGTGTGTGTGTGTATGTGTGTGTGTATTGGTGCATCTGTGTGTGTGTGTGTGTGTGTGTGTGTGTGTGTGCGTGTGTGTGTGTATGCGCGTGCATGTGTGTGTGTGTGTGTGTGTGTGTGTGTGTGTACACGCCCATATTTGTTTCAGGCCATTAAAGACAAACACAGGACTCCTACGACTCTGCTCCTCTGGTGAAACACAACGACTGATGTTCTCAGGCCGACCCAGCAGGGAGTCCAACGCGAAACACGGGGCGCACATGTAGAGCGCCATGCGATGGGCATGTAGCGACATGCATGCGACGCGGGTGCATCGTGCGATAAGAGATGTTTGCAGGAACGGACGTAAAGGTCAACCTAAGCGAGGCCCGAGGAAATAGGATTTGGAACGTGTTCAAATGCCAGCTAAATGTTAATAGAACAGCATATAGCACCCGTTGGAAAGTCATGACGACGTAGACTCAAGGTCGTGTTCCACGTGCCAATCGTTATCGGCCCCTTTAATATCCATGCGCAGGTATTAAAAATGAACTCACTTTTTAATACGGGACCAACCGGATAGTCGTGGAATTAACCCATCGTGATAACGGTTTCCGTAATAAATGGGAAAAGGTAATAACGGCAGAAGATAGTGCAGAGTTTGGAGGTTGTCAATTAGGAAGTTTACATATGTCAATGTCACTCGCGTGAATGGATTAAGATAACATATTTTTCATTTTATAACCGACAAACGTTTTTTTAGGTATTATTAGCTGTATGTGTCTGTCTGTCTGTCTGTCTGTCTGACTGTCTGTGTGTGCACGGGGGTCTGTGCATGTGCATGTGTTTTTTCTTTTGTGTGTGTGACCCACCCAGCAATGGGGCAGAACCTTGACCGGCCTTTGGCGGGTTTTAATGATTTGTTATTGATCAAATCCCTTCAAACTGATAAAGATATAGGACATACTGTCATACCGGCGTCAGTTCTCTGTCCACTGCCACCGGACACAGGACAGGACACGCTCAAGTCTACAACATTTATTCACCTCACATGAACTTCCAAATCAAAAACAGGACTTAAACAGTTTCTATCAACTTTAAACGCTGTGTCGTGATTTCCTCGCGGTTAAAAAAACAGTTTCTTCATCCCTGTGGGTACCCCTGACCAGGCTACACCACCACATCCCATAATACCTCAGCCGCTCTCCATCCATGTGCAGTGACTGCTTTTTGCGCACTTGACGAAAAGTAGCAGGTTGTGGCTTACAGGTAAAGACTATAATACTACTGAGCGCTTGAATAATCTCGGGCTCCAACACCACCTGAGTCAGTAGTGGAGACCCCCAGAGTGATGGACAGCCTCCTGTCCACCTGGCCTCTCTTAAGGTCAGGGCCGACGTTGGCAGCACAAACCACAAGGCAGGCATGGACCATCAGTCTCGCCTTGCCGTCGGGCTGGTGGTCCACACTGGAACATGCGGGGGGATCCGCACATGAGCTCTACTGGCAGATATGCACGCCTTCTGTACAACTCGTCAAATCTCAGCGGATCAACACGTCCACTCGCGCAGACTGTAATGAGGCCCCGTCTGGCCAGGATTACTTAATTTGCATTCTGTTAAGAAACGATGCAGGCTATTTGTATATATTTGTTAGTGCGTAAGTATGCGTTCATTTCTTATGGGATTCATTAGGCATGCATTCTTTTTAATCGTGCATGTATTCCTCTGGCCTCTCTTTCCCTATCACTCTTTCTCCATGTCTCTCTCTCTCCCTGTCTATCTCTCTTTCTCTCTCCCACACACACACCACAAAAACAACACACACACACACACACACACACACACACACATGCAGATGCTTACATTCAAGTGCATACACATCAGTTTGCTTATTGAGTGAATTGTAAAAGTATAGAGGATTATATTTTCATTACACTGTACAAGTCGAAACATCTGCTTAGTTTCTGTGTGAGTGTGCATGTGTGTGTGTGTGTGTGTGTGTGTGTGATCTGCTGTCTGAGTTTGATCTGAGATGAACCCTTATCAGATGGGATATTTCCTGTCCCCGGGGGGAGGGGTCTGAAAATAGGCTTATCCCTGATTGGCCGGCTGCCCCCGAGGGAAGGGCAGGGAGGTCGGGACAGGGCGGGGAGGGGGTGCGGGCCATCTGTGGCTGGCCCCTGGTTAGCACTGCGCATTTGCACACACAGACACACACACACACACACACACACACACACACACACACACACACACATCATGCAAAGACACACGTCACACACATTTACAAACAATACACACACACGCACACACATGCACACACACAAACACAAACACACGTTTACAAACAATACACACACACGCACACACACACACACACACACACACACACACACACACACACACACACACAGGTCTAATATAGCTGGTTGTGTGGGGGCAGATAGCGGTGAGGAGTGAGCTGACCTCTGGGAGAGGAGCCCACTCATCCGCAGACCCACGCACTGCTGACCTTGCAGCGCTGCTGGCCAGGGATGGGGAGGGGTGGTGGGGATCAATCAGTGTGTGGGGGGGGGTCATTGGAGGAGAGCACACACACACACACACACACACACACACACACAGCACACTGTGTGTGTGTGTGTCTGTCTGCTGATCTTCCTGTCTGTCTGTCTGTCTATCCATGTACTTCTGTTTAGTCGCTGAACAGACCTTCATGAGCATTAGGGGTAAGGGCATCTCTGCAGGTAGCCTGCAGACACGGAGGATGGAACCCAGAAGCATTCTGTATCTATCTAGTCGTCTGTCTATCTAGCGCCCTGGGCTTGGCTGAGATGACACATCATCTCATCATATGTTCCCAGGAACTTTGACAGAAAATGGCTGTGAATACATTACACAGGTGAAGGCATGATTTCTTGCATGCACACATCCACACACGCACACCCCCCCCCCCCCCCCCCCACACACACACACACACACACACACACACACACACACACACACACATCCAGCACACCCACACACAAACTCACTCTCTCACACTCACAAACACAGACACACACACACACACACACACACACACACACACACACACACACACACACACACACACACACACACACACACACTTACGCACATCCTTACCAATAATGCAGGGAAATTTATGTTTCTGCTTCTAATTATTGCTGAAAAGTCTTAATCCCACACATGCAGACACACACTCACACCCACACACACAAACGACACACACATATTCACGCACACACAATCTCTCTCTCAGCTGGTGCACATGAAACAAGCAAACACTTGTCAGAACAGAGATAGAAATAGATCAAGCAGAGGCTTGTCACAGCAGGAGCAAGCTGTAATGACAAGAGGTGTTAGAGGAGAGGAGAGGAGAGCAGTGCAGAGGAGAGCAGAGCAGAGGAGAGGAGAGGAGAGGAGAGGAGAGGAGAGGAGGGGAGAGGAGAGGAGAGGAGAGGAGTGCAGAGGAGAGCAGAGCAGAGGAGAGGAGAGGAGAGGAGAGGAGTGCAGAGGAGAGGAGTGCAGAGGAGAGGAGAGGAGAGGAGAGGAGTGCAGAGGAGAGGAGAGCAGAGGAGAGGAGAGGAGAGGAGAGGAGTGCAGAGGAGAGAAGAGGAGAGGAGAGGAGAGGAGAGGAGTGCAGAGGAGAGGAGGGGAGGGGAGGGGAGAGGAGAGGAGTGCAGAGGAGAGGAGGGGAGGGGAAGGAGAGGCGAGCAGAGGAGGCTGAAGGGAGAAGATAGGGGATAGAGGAGAGAACATGGCAGGACAGGTGTGAGAGGCAAAAGAGTAGAGAAGGTAGAGGAGAGGTGAGGGACAACAATAGAGTAATACAGTAAAAACAAGATTCATTAAAGTCATTAAGTCATTAAAGGGAGGACAAAACATATATTTTTTAAGTTGAACACTGTATAACATTTTAAATAAGGTTGACGCAGAACCCAAACAGCTTACAGTAACTCAACTATGAATCTAATTATCTAGGGGTCTTAATTCGACTATGAGTAACCCAATTTGATTTGATTTTAGCTCGACTAAGGCGTATAC
>NC_140273.1:8124758-8167476 GCF_964030765.1 Micromesistius poutassou | reverse complement strand
GGAGAAAGAATTCAAGAATGGTGATTAGAAGAGCTGGAAGGTATGGTTACGCATACACATGCACATCCATACCTTCCAGCTCTTCTACATTTCTTTTATTTTTTCTTCAACGGACACGTCAACATCAGGACCAAACAAGTCAAGCCATGCATAACTGATTTGTTATGACGGGTACACTTTCATCTCAGAACTCTTTGTGTGGCACAAAAGAATGCCCACTGAACAATATGAGTTTAAAGTATGTTTTTATAAACAATGAGAACCTCACATCTGACAACGTGGGAACAGAGGGACTTACACTGCTGAATATTTGTCATTTTTCAAAGCCACAACGGTATGCTCAGACAAGGCTAAATGGATGGAGAGAGAGGGAAAGAGAGAGAGTGAAATAACTCTCCTAAGAAGGCCTTAGAAGACTGAATGAGAGAGAGAGAGAGAGAGAGAGAGAGAGAGAGAGAGAGAGAGAGGGGGGGGGGGGGAGAGAGCGAGAGAGAGAGGGAGGGGAGAGAGAGAGAGCGAGAGAGAGGGAGAGGGAGGGGAAGAGAGAGAGAGAGAGAGAGAGAGAGGGGGGGAGAGGGAGGGGGGAGAGAGAGAGGGGAGAGAGAGGGAGAGGGACAGAGAGAGAGAGGGAGGGGGAGAGAGAGGGGGGAGAGAGGGGATAGAGGAAAGAAAGATATAGAGAGAGAGAGGGGGAGAGAGAGAGAAAGATGGAGAGGGAAAAACTGGTGAACAAAAATAAGATAATTTGTAAATAGGGGAGAACCTCAAATCTTCTTTCCAGCCATGTGACAGGAAGTCAATGGCGAGGGCAGGAGAAGATATGGTAACATGACAGGAAGTAGGGCAAGCACGCATGCTTCAGGTGAAAGCAGAGGTCAAACACACTTACCCACACATGCAAAGTATATGAAAAAACACACACACACACACACACACACATACACACAAACACTCATGCAAACAGACACACACAAACATGCAAACACACAGGCACACATGCAAATAGACACGGATGCAGCCAAGCACACAGACAGACTTGTTCAGACATTTATGCTCACCTATACACACACACAAGCACACACACACACACACACACACACACACACACTAAACACACCTAAACATCACACATTAAACATTAAACACTCACACAAAAACACAAACCCACACACACATACTGAAACCCACACACTAAACAAAACTAAACATGCACACACACACACACACACACACACACACACACACACACACACACACACACACACACACACATACATACTAAACACACCTAAACATGCCTAAACACAAACTAACACACATTTACAACGTAACTTAAAAGGTCATCAGCTAGCTTGAATCACAGAAGAGAGTTGTCAATAAATAGGAGGAGGAGGAGGTGGGGGAGGAGGACTAAGAGGTGGTAGAGGAGGAGGAGGAGGAGGAGGAGGAGGAGGAGGTGGCGGAGGAGGAGGACTAAGAGGTGGAGGCGGAGTGGGTTGAGGTGGTGGGGGAAGAGGACCAGGAGGAGGAGGAAGAGCAAGAAGAGGAGGCGAAGGAGGAGGAGGAAGAGGAGGAGACAGGGAGGAGTGTTCTGTTAACCCCAATGGCTCCAAGTTGAGTTGTGTTTTCAGTTGACCTTCAAATGCCATCAGCAGCACTTCACACAATAGAAGGGGACATTGCGCTGCTGTCCTCCCTTTCTTCCTCGTCTCTCGGCAGCCTGTTATTTCACTTCAGTCACACTCCCTATCTGATCCAGCCCTTTACAAACAATTGCATTTGGGATTATTTATCAGTGTGTGTGTGTGTGTGTGTGTGTGTGTGTGTGTGTGTGTGTGTGTGTGTGTGTGTGTGTGTGTGTGTGGCGTTCTCTCTCTCTCTCTCTTTGTGTGTGTTTGTGTTTGTTTCTCTCTGTATGCGTCTCTCTCTCTCTCTCTCTCTCTCTCTCTCTCTCTCTCTCTCTCTCTCTCTCTCTCTCTCTCTCTCTCTCTCTCTCTCTCTCTCTCTCTCTCTCTACCACCACCACCACTACCATCACCACCACCACCAGGCATCACTACTACCATCACAGCCACTACCACCACCACCACCATGACTACCACCACCACCATCACCACCACCACCAGACATCACTACTACCATCACTACCATCACCACGAATACCATCACCACCACCACCACCACTACCATCACCACCACCACCACCACCACCACCACCACTCATCACCACCACCACCACCACCACTACCATCACCACCACCACCAGACATCCATTCTACCATCACAGCCACTACCACCACCACCACCATGACTACCACCACCACCACCACCAGCGGACATCACTATTACCATTACTACTACTACCGTCACCACCACCATCACTACCATAACCACCACCACCATCAACAGCCATCCCTATCACCATCTCCATAACCATCACCATAACCTTCACTACTACATCTGTCACCACCACCACCACCATCACCAGACATTACTACCACCACCACCATCACTACCATAAACCCCACCAACAGCATCACCATCACTAACACTACCGCCACCACTGATTGTTGTCTGAGGCTCTGAGGACCATCTGGGGGTAGGGGGGTGGAGGTGGGGGGTAGGGAGGTTAGGGTCTTGGGTGGCCGCGGGTTGGTGTTGGAGGTCTGCACAGGGCTGGTGGGCTGCCAGGAAGATCTGGCACAGGTGTTACTAACTAACTGTGTGTCTGTAGGAAATAACTGCTGAGCACCTGCAAGCATAGCCTCAGCAAATTATCACACACACACACACACAGATGGAAGTAAACACACACACACACACACACACACACACAATACACAGAGAGATAGAGAGAGGGAGGGGAGAGGGGGAAAACATACACATAGTACACAAAATAAACATGCAATAACGAATACACAAACACACAGACACACACAAGCATACACACAGACGCACAGACAGAAACTCACACACCCACACACGCCCTTCTAAGTGAGTGTGTTTAACCTTTGAGGCCCAAGACAGGCCCTGCTCCTCCTCCAGGGCCGGGGGGCCTCCTGTGGAAGGGAGGCTGAACATCACACTCCTATCTGGGCTATACACACACACACATGCACATGGTGTCACACACACACACACACACACACACACACACACACACACACACACAAGCCAAGGCACAAACACACACACTATAAACACACTCAGTATATGCACACACTGATACACTCACTATCAGACACACACACACACACACACACACACACACAGGACAATTAGACACACATGGCTAGACACACACATGCTAAAAAACAGCACATGGTTACACACACACATGCCAAGGCACAAACACAAACACTATGAATACTATAATAGTTATATGCACAAGCAGAGGTACACTCACTATTATACACACTCACATGGCTACACACACACATGCTAGGCTCACACATATTGGAAACACAAATAGGACAGGACATGGTAGGTAGTACACAGAGGCTGCTGCTGACACATCTCTGTGGCTGGTGATCAATCTCCATTAGTGCTAAGTGATTAATTGGAGCACAGATACTGAGCACGCTCACATCTGCATTCTCACGCACACACACACACACAGTGGCATGCATTATCACACAGTCACACACTCTGACACCCATAATCACACGCACGGTGAGGAGTCAAGTGCACAAAACCATCCAAGCACCCATGCGCACACACATACACACATACACACACACACACACACACACACACACACACACACACACACAAGCAGGGGCGCACACACATACACATACACACACAAACATGGTACACACATACACACACACACAAACATATGACCACTTAAACACACACATGCACATTAAAGCACAAAAGATGCAAACAAGTACACTCCTATTTGTCACCGTTAAGCACACAATCACAATGATGTATTAGCACTGTGAAAGGACAACAAAACAACAAACAACTGCAAACAAACAAAATGTGTTGTTAATAGTTGACTAATAGTTATAAGGGGTGTAAAAGAAAAAATATTTTTTACAGAAAAAAGTTAATTGCCATTTCTTTATGTTCTGGAATTTATCATGAATAATAACTGTATTGATCGTGTGGCTTTTCATACTTCCTTTAAGTGACTGGATATTTAAATAATGTATTTTCTTGAAAGGCGTTTTAACAGCCTGTGTGGTCCCTGGGGCATAATGGATGAAGTCTTTGTCCAACACATTGAGAACTTCAAACTCTCTGTAATTAGCAAGCTGCCGATGGATGCTTGGAGTCTTTGTTGAGGCAGTAGTGGTCACTACACTGAGTTGTTTGCTTTGATTGCATTCAGCCTTACATGAAGTAGTTTAAACCATTGTAAAGTCATTGTAACTGAATTACCATTGTCTCCATAGCAACACAACTCCCAGCTTGTGGGCATCTTGGCTTACGGATATGCTTTAAGAGCTGAAATACGGTATCATGGTATGAGAACCCAAGGGCCTGAATTCACCCAGAAAAATCCAAGTAATGGTATAATCATTTGTCGTTATAGAGTCAACTTAAATAATTGGTTCAAGAGGATTACCAAGACCAAGATTGACTTAGACACACAAGCATAGTGGGGAAAGCTTACGTGGCGATGATTAGATGAAGTGCCACTAGAAGGTTCGAGAGACGTTGTACACAGGAGCCAAACGTAAGACAAGCGATGTAGAAACCTCAAATACAAATGGTAAACATGAAAACACAGAAGGTTTACGTTGGAGGGCTGCTTATAAACCTTCTGTGTTTTCATGTTTACCATTTGTATTTGAGGATCTTTCAGTTTCAAACTGGAACATTGTGTCACAATTGTGTCTATTTGTATTTTAAGAGTTCATTAAAAGTGTCTAATATATAACAAAATATATATTATCATAATGTAACATCATACAAAAAAAACACAACCGCTCTTGCATCTGCCTGGGACTCGAACCGTGACCCTCTATGCTGGGGGCCGGACGCCCTAACCACTAGACCATGGGAAGAGCATCTGGGCATGTGCAGTGGAACATGATCGGCCTGTCTGAGAGACATCTGTATCTGGATATTTCTCTGAAAAACAACGAGTAAGACAGGGAAATGTGGGAGATCACCGGGGTAACCCGGGACATTTCACTTTCCATTATTATCAATGATGTACTCACTGTATTATTCAAAGTATTGATCCGCCTGACATATAGAATTAGACTTTTAAATAAAGCGCACACACACACATCCAGTGTGGAAGAGAAGGACGAGGATATCGATATCATAAATGCTATATCAACCATTAAGCACAAACCCCTAATATAACATATTGATCAGTGCATAAATATGTAACTCCATTACGGTGTAAAGGCCTTAGGCCCTATGTGGAACACTTAGGGCTCTCTCTCTCTCTCTCTCTCTCTCTCTCTCTCTCTCTCTCTCTCTCTCTCTCTCTCTCTCTCTCTCTCTCTCTCTCTCTCTCTCTCTCTCTCTCTCTCTCTCTCTCTCTCTCTCTCTCTCTCTCTCTCTCTCTCTCTCTCTCTCTCTCTCTCTCTCTCTCTCTAGCATAAGCCTTTAGCCAAAGCGAGAGCAAATTGAGCCACGAGTCGTTGAGAGGCAGGTAGGGGTGAGGTAGGGATCACTGCACCCAGTAACTAACTCTGAGTCAGGACTTGAACACTCTCACCAGAACACCATCCTGCCCCCATGCATTACTTGTTTTGCAGAAACTAAAGTCGTTGATTTTATTCAACACCCTCAACAAAAACAAAGATACAGAAGTTCAGCCCAAGCCCAAACTGTTCAACTCTATTTTGAATACTCTGTGGGATGGATTATCCAGCATGGACTGTCCACAGTAAAACTCAGTAATTAATAACACTACTCATGATAAACACAATGTGGTTGTGGTTGGCCAATTGCAAGGAATGCATAAAACCATCGTCACACTGATCGGTTTAAGCAGCCTCAGCCTGACCCGCGCCAAACTGATTGGACTCTGTGGCTGGGTGAGGCTGCACACCTGTTGTGCATTGACTAATCAATGTGCATGGGTCGAACCAGCTATCACCACACACACACTCCTGCAGGAGAGCTCCGTCATGGCAGCATGGATAACCAACTCATGTATCATTAGGCGTGTTTCAGATCGTCTGCATTCGCGAACATGCATGCACGAGACTTGAGAAGATCCGCCGGAACTCAGTCAGAAACACGTCAAGTTCCCGCCACGTCAAGTGGGACACAGGTGCACTTCTCGTAGTTTGAACAAGCATAGTTTGGGAGAGGGTACGCCTCTTTCATTGTCATTTCTCACATTTCCCATGTCATTTCTCACATGGGAAATTCCACGTGGTAATTCCAACCAACCAGGGCAACGTTCTAATATGTTGAGGGGTGTGTCTTATGTCTGCATTTATTTGAGACCATATGCACAGAAAAGCAGATGGAGGGAGTTACCCGGGAGCTCCTGAGAGTTTTTAAAGTCATGTGACATGTCACATGACTTATCGCCAGCAAGTTATCGCCAGCATTTCTGACGTTTTTATCCCAGAATGCGTTATGTTATGCGAGGCAACGCAACGCATGCTTGATCTGAAACTCACTGAACTCTATTGTACTTTTACACTTTTACCTTTTACACTACAATAAACCGGTTCCCAACATTACCACCCTGTGTCCGGAGGAACAAAGAACGCCCGCCTAGGTGTCTTTCAACATGAACTTGATGCGTTACTTCTATTAAGTAGACCTTGCTCAATATGTCCTATAATACTAGTGTTACTAGTAGTAGCAATTAGAATTGTATTGCATTATCCAAAGCAACTTGTATGATTGTGTTTTCGACACATGCCATGAAGAGCAGGTGGTGGTTAGGGCATCTTGCCCAAGGGTGACTACAGGCAGAACTTGGACATTGGGGATCCAAACCCAGAACCTAACACCCTAACCCTCGTAGTAGTAATATAAGTATCTGTAGTCAGAGTAATAGCAGCAGTTTCAGTAGCATTATGTGTGTTTGATGGTTTGAAGCTTGAAATGTCCATTGTCCAAGTTGTCGCTCAAAAGCTTTTTTCATTTGAGAATGGTTCCAATTCAGCTAAATTCTCATCTGGATGTGTCTCTGTGTGTGTTTGGGCTCACGTGCGGGTGTGAGTATATAAAGCACAGTGGAAATTGGCACATAGATTTGACACACACACAGATATGACACACACACACACACACACACACACACACACACACACACACACACACACACAGGACAAGCATGTGTTATTTCCCTTGTGTGTTTGAATGGCAGGGTTGAGTAGGAACATTGGACCAGATGCTCTGTAATCTTGTAATGAGAAAAGCAGCCAGCCACACACACAAAAACACACACACACACACACACACACACACAAACAGACACAGAAAGAGAGGGAATAATCTGTTTGAAACAATACTTTTCATTTAATCTTTCTATCTCTGCCACAGTCATTATGACAACAGAAGGTCTCTCAGTCTCACTCTCTCTGTCACTCAACTCAGCTTGTATTAGCCTATGTCTCTCAGCCGCCGATTCTGCTGCTAGTCACACTAATAAACACACACACACTATGCTGTCCCCGTATGACCACACAGAGAAGTCCTAAGGGGATAATAGGTTTGACATTAAGAGGAACGTAATGTAATTCCATGAAGGACTGTTGTTTGGATATGGGTTGGGAGGGGAGAATTGAGCAGTCTGCATACAAACGGCAAAACAAATATAGATTTCTGTAATCAAGCCACTCAATCATTTAAATATTACTCTGTATTGTCATTGTTTCGGTATCATCACTCCAAAACATCACTCGCTGTACACACCCTAGTGTGGAGTTCTGTGTGTGTGTGTGTGTGTGTGTGTGTGTGTGTGTGTGTGTGTGTGTGTGTGTGTGTGTGTGTGTGTGGCTGTGTTAAAGGGGTAGTTAGGGATTTTGGACATCGGACCTCATTTCCAAGTGAGCCAGTGTGTTATTTATCATTGGAGACTGTTTTCAACACTTTTCATTCAGTCCTTCTAGTTGCAGAAATCGCTGGTGCTAGGCTAGCGCAAGTCGAGGGGAACTGCTAGCCTGCCAATAAAAACTGTTTTACCCACTCCAAAGTACACCCGAGGCAAACCAATTGTAATGCCCGACTATTGATGTAAATGTTTGTGTTTATAGAATAATATTAGAAATAAAACTATCCTTGTATAGCAATGATCACATTACATTTTGGGGGACTACTTTCTCAGCAGCGGCGGAATTTCACTTTGCTCCGGTGTAGCAACCAATTCACTAGAGCAGAAGGTAAACAGAGAAGCGCACTCCAGGTAATATCAGTCCGCCGCTGCCGTAGCTTGCTTCCAACTACAGGGATTATAAACTAAATGCAATGCGATGCAAGGGTTAATTAACCCTAACACACTAACACAATTCTATCAACACAGACATTTACATCGATAGTCTGGCATTATAATTGGTTTGCCTCAGGTGTACTTTGGAGTGGGTAAAACTGTTTTTATTGGCAGGCTAGCAGTTCCCCTCGACTTGCTCTAGCCTAGCACCAGCGATTTCTGCCACTAGAAGGACTGAATGAAAAGTGTTAAACGGTCTCCAATGATAAATAACACACTGGCTCACTTGGAAATGAGGTCCAATGTCCAAAATTTCCGAGGGGGGTTATCACCGGACGCCGACCAAAATGCGTCTGGAAGCAATTTGATACACCTACAACAAATCAGAGCAATGAAACATGTCACACATGCGTGGCAGCCATCTTGGTTGTCTCCCACGATGGCGCTCCCATAGGGCCCTCCTCTGTACAGTCAGTCATATCAAACCCGCCCCATGTTAGATCAACGGTTGCGATTGGTCCAACCTGGGCCACGTCTACCATGTGTCTGTCAGAACGGGAGAAGGGCCAGACGAATATTCAGAAGAAAATATAACATGAGCTCCCAGATTTGTCTGGATCCCGGGCTAAACGTGGAGATGGTGTGACTTCTGAGCCAAGCACGCCTTGGCCCAGTAGTGAAGGTGCGGTTTGGCCCAGCTCAGTTACGGCTCGCGTTTCCACCGCTGGCAGTACCATTATGGTAGGGTGGGGTTTAAGCCGGACGGCGATAGCCACGGCAGCTACGTAAGCGTGGCCTCATAGCAGTCCGACACAGTGTGGCGTGTGTAGCTTGAACTTGTTGGCACCCTTTCAGACGTCTCAGTACCCCAACGGAGGAGTACTGCGAGATGAGTACGGCTCATCATGGCTCAGTCCGGACCCCGCCCACTTTTGGTGGTGGAAACGCGAACCGTGCTGAACCTTTGCATACCGAACCGACCAACACCCGCCGGTGGAAATGCACAATGAGACAATATAGTGAACGTGTCACTGCCTACTTGCATGTTTCAATCCATCAGACATAAAGTAAGATAGGCAGACAGGCAAGCTGACGGACAGACAGACAGACAGAATACAATCATAGATAGATAGATAAATAGATATATATATATAGACTATGGAAAGACAGACAGACGAATAGATAGCTATGGATGGATGGATGGATAGATGGATAGATGGATAGATAGATAGATAGATAGATATTGTCATGAGTTACATGGACAGGAGTTGAGGAAGGTAATCACAGCTCCACCCAAACAGATATTTCTCTCTCATAGCTCAGCCCAAAAAATCAATAGTACTTCTCCTTCCCCATCTCCTCTCTCTCTCTCTCTCTCTGCCACGGGTGCCCAAGAGCAAACCTAAATACAAAGCCACACAAACAGGACCCCACATTCACACCCCTACACACACACTCTTTCACACACTCTCTCTCACACACACACACACACACACACACACACACACACACCTACAGCCACCCCTACACACACACCCCTTTACACACACTCACACACATACAGACACACGCACATGCACACACACACACACACACACACACACACACAGACACACACACGACACACACCACATACACACATGACCACACAGAATCACAATCCGAGGGTCTCACACACACACACACACACACACACACACACACATGTGCATGTACGTAGCACCTGTGTTACAGCCATGAGCCATTTAACTGGCACCTCATATGGGAGTATGATCAATACCATGATATCACTGTTTGTTCCAGTCACCCCTCCTCCTCCACCTCCTCCTCCACCTCCTCCTCCTCCGCCTCCTCCTCCACAGATTGCCTTCTCCTCCCACTTACACACACACACACACACACACACACACACACACACACACAATTGCACATGACGACATACAGAGAGATATTAACATTCAGGCCACGTTTACATGTTGACGGTCTGAACAGAAGGCGCAAAAGTGGCATCGCGTCTTCACTTTTTATTCCGCGTTTAGACAAGCGTTTTCGGGAGGAAATCTGCGTGCATACGGTGACGCAAAAGTGTGTGTATTTTTGCATTTTTAAGCCCCAAAAACGCCGTCACCGTCTAAACGAAAGGCACTTCCAATAAAATATTTTGCTGTTTTTACTCGCAAGCGTCCTCGTGTAAACGGGGCCTCACACTTACTCACAAAACCACACACACACACACACACACCATAACACACAGAACTTTGCACACATTCCGATACACACATAAGCACATACACACACAGACGCTTGCACATGTAATTATCATAAATGAGCATGCAGACATGCAAATTAGTCTGTTTGTTGAAATTTGGATCAATTACAAAAGTGCACACACACACACACGCATGCACGCACACGCACACGCGCACACAAACACACATATGCATCCTCACACACACACACACACATACACAGATAATAACTGATCCACAACAACACGCACTTAGATTTTGAATAAAATAAAGCAGATAGATGTACAGCAGCTGATGGTTGATGAGAGAGGAGAGAGAGAGATAGAGAGACACACAAAGAAAGAGAGAGAGAGATAGATGAATTTCTAGCTTGGGTTTGTAAGAGAGAGGAGAGCAGTGCACTGAGCGTATTGTGAATAGAAATTAGCTTCTCTCAGGCTGGTCTGCTGAATAAAGACTTTTGCATTAGCAGCCAGCTTTTAACTTTTTCTCACATTAGCCAAGAGTGTGTGTGTGTGTGTGTGTGTGTGTGTGTGTGTGTGTGTGTGTGTGTGTGTGTGTGTGTGTGTGTGTGTGTGTGTGTGTGTGTGTGTGCGTGTGTGTGTGTGTGTGTGCGTTTCTGTGTGTGTGTGTGTGTGTGTGTGTGTGTGTGTGTGTGTGTGTGGTAGGATCTCTGCGTGTGTACGTTTGTGTGTCTTTGTGTGTGTGTGTCAAGATAATGGCTTGTTTGTTTATTTGTCGTTTGACAGTGGTCCACCCTCTGCTATTGATTGGTGCTCTTGCCTCTTTCTGGTGCTCTGCTCCCAGTGGGCCAGCACTATGAGGACTCTACCACAGGACAGACCTCTCTGCTCCCAATGGGCTAGCACTATGAGGACTCTACCACAGGACAGACCAGTACTCTCTGGTGCTCTAGCACTATGAGGACTCTACCACAGGACAGACCAGTACTCTCTGGTGCTCTAGCACTATGAGGACTCTACCACAGGACAGACCAGTACTCTCTGGTGCTCTAGCACTATGAGGACTCTACCACAGGACAGACCAGTACTCTCTGGTGCTCTAGCACTATGAGGACTCTACCACAGGACAAACCTGTACTCTCTGGTGCTCTAGCACTATGAGGACTCTACCACAGGACAAACCTGTACTCTCTGGTGCTCTAGCACTATGACGACTCTACCACAGGACAAACCTGTACTCTCTGGTGCTCTAGCACTATGAGGACTCTACCACAGGATAGACTTGTACTCTCTGGTACTCTCTGGCCTTCCATCACTGCTCCTTTAGCAGGCGAGAGCTGGGAAAGGCTAGCGCAAATACAAAGTTTGAGCTCAAGGATAACTAATTGAGGGTCTAGGTGACTAATGCATACACCAGCCTTTGAAACTGGTGCAGTATTGAGCGAGTTTCAGCTGTGTCCACTGTATTATGTCGATGTACACATTCTCCAAAAAAGTGCTTGTATTCGCGACTGGCTCATATCGTTATTATTAAGTGTCTGGCAACATTATTATCGACTGATCCAATCTGTTTCTTTCTGTTTCTAAACAAATCTCGCTCAAGGAGGGAAACCTTTGTTGTTGCGTTGTTGCAGGACATTTTGCTGTTGTCGTCACAATCTCAAACCCTCTTTCATCCAAATCTTTTAGATAACACTTAG
Source organism: Micromesistius poutassou (assembly GCF_964030765.1). Taxonomy (NCBI): domain Eukaryota; kingdom Metazoa; phylum Chordata; class Actinopteri; order Gadiformes; family Gadidae; genus Micromesistius; species Micromesistius poutassou. Next base: position 8,155,196 of record NC_140273.1, on the reverse strand, counting down.
CCGCGCTTTCAGTAGTCCAACACAACAAACATTTACCAGCCCTCCTCTCTTGAACTCTCACTTACATTTCCCGCCTTCTTTTCCTTCAACGATTACAACAAATGGAGCTAGATTAAATCAAACTACTAACTGCTAAATCAAAGTACTAACTGCAACAGTGGCTAACTGCAGGTTAGCCACTGTTGGGAGTGCTCTAGAGTCTAGACCAAACTTGCATACTGCAGTTCGAAATTTGCATGAATATACCTTTGTACAAAAACACATACATACACACACAGACACAGGCACACACACAAACAAGTAAACACACACACATACACACACACTGTCATATGACATATGAGAAGTCATGACATATGGGACCCTAACCCTAACACTAACCCTAGCCCTTCTTTGTTGTCAAGATTTTTCTTCAGTGAAGCCACTATGTAACTTCTAAGGTGCCCCACTCTCAGAAAAGCATTGGACACACTCAGCCACACACACACACAACTAATAATACCAAATGATAGGCATTCCCTGTTGAACCACGATTCAACATAGGTTAGGCTTAAACATGAAATGGCAGTTCCTACAGGCCAGCCCTGGAATGTAAATTATTTCCAAATTTGAAGTTTTGTCTCACAGATCCTTGAATCCAGGTACTTCCTCTGAGTAGTACTACACAATGCAGTGTCATTGAGAATTAATAAATGCATATGTTTTCATGCATATTCAACTTGTGGTGTACACACACACACGCCTTAACAATGTGGATAGTGGGGGCAGAGAGTTAACCAGAAAATCTTTAAGAAATTGTATATCCCTGCAGGAGTCAAATCCTAGCTTGCTACCCAGTGTTGTTCCCGTCTTTATTGGAGGAATAAAAAGTCTGCTCCCATCCCTCCACCAGGGGAAAATCTCTCCGTCCCTTTTTCTATCTCGCCATCCCTGGATCTCTCGATGTATCTCTATTACTCTCTCTCCCCCCTTCTAAACAAGCCTCCATGCCCCTGGCTCCCATCCCTCCATTTCTCCACCTTTCTATCTCTCCATACATCTATCTGTCCATCCCTCTGTCTGTCACATGCCCCTCCTTATCTCCCCATCTGTCCTCCGTCCTGATCCTATCTCATCCCTCCATCATTTGCTTTCCCCTGCAGTGCTTTCCTCAAGCTCACCTCTCTCTCTCTCTCTCTCTCTCTCTCTCTCTCTCTCTCTCTCTCTCTCTCTCTCTCACATGAAGGACACTATAACCCTGTGTGTGTGTGTGTGTGTCTGCATGTGAGTGTGCATATTTGTGGGTTTGTGTTTGCGCATGTGTGTGTGTGTGTGTGTGTGTGTGTGTGTTCTTGAATGGGTCTGTGTGTGCATGTGTGTGGGTTTGTGTTTGCGTGTTTTTGTGTCTGTGTGTGTGTGTGTGTGTGTGTGTGTGTGTGTGTGTGTGTGTGTGTGTGTGTGTGTGTGTGTGTGTGTGTGTGCCCATACATGTGCCCATAAAGTCTCCCACCGGTGTAGCCTTAGTCCTTCCTTAAAACCGGGACATTTCTCCCATTTCCTTTCATTCTTCTTCCTCTCTATTCTCCCGTTCTCCCTCCCCCTCTGCGTGCTGGTTCTGATGAGGCATTAGCATATATTACTGTGTGCTCTCAGCCTGTGGGCCGGTCCTGAGCCCACATCTCTCTGTCATCACGGCTAACTTGCAGGACTCCTCAGTGGGCCAGGGAACATTATAATAGGGGCTGGGTGGGGGGGGATGGGTGGAGGACGGGTGGGGGGGATTGAGTTGAGTTGGTTGAATAATCTGGGAATGGGAATGCATTAAAAATCGCCGTTTCACGCTGGAGATAAACGTTGCCGTGCTGTGGGACATCACATCGTCTCCCTCTGGACGTGAAGCCAGAGGACAAAGAGGTGATTGCCGATGGATTGGTTTAGTCACAAGTCATAAATAATGATGGGCATCCCCATAGGATCAATGACATTGGTCAAAGAAAAGACAAGGTAATCTCGTCAATGTCAAACAAGCCAGGTCAAGGGTTAAACTGGACACTAGGTGTTGAGGAAGAGACACTTTCAACCGATTTTACTCAGACATCAGGCAAAAACCATCATCATGTATATGATCTATATGCAGTGGTGAAGCCGGTCTCAAGTAAAGAAATACTATTGGGCCTAGGATGATCAAGAAAGCAAACTATCTTGGTTCCAGTCCTTTCCTTTCCTTGAATAGTCTCCTGGCAAAGCGAGCGTTTCCTCCATTAGCAGTACTTTGTTCCACTGTAGGGTGGACCCTAACCAAACCATGGCTTCTTTCCTCTAATGATGACTGCGTCTGATCTATGCTGAGCGGACCGGCATTCATCTGGAGACTGTTTGAAACATTAGGGTTTAGAAGTATGCTAGCCCTTCTGGTGGCCACATCTTTCCATTGCAGTGGCTGGGGCCACTGTCTTATTGTGTGTCTGTCTGTGTGTCAGACTTTCTGTCTGTCTGCCATCTTTCTGAAGACTGAACACATGAGGTCCACACAGACGGCACTATATTTATTATCATCATGACTATGAATGAAGATGAGTGTGCGTGCGTATGTGTGCGTGTGCGTGTGGGCTTGTGTGCGTGGGTGGGCGTGCGTGCGTGTGTGTGTGTGTGTGTGTGCACGTGCATGTGCGGGGGTTGTTTGTGTGTACATGAGTGGGTTTGCATGTGTACATGAATATAAATGTCTTTGTATCATACATTCGTTTGTTCAAGGTTCAAAGTTCTGTCAAACACAACAAGCGCCCCTCCATCTCCCGGGCTCAGCGGAGGGTGGTCGAGGCGAGAAAGAAGCAAAACTATGTAGGACTTTATCTGACGTTTGGCAGACATTTGTGTTTACTCTCCAGTAAAGGCTGTGTGAGAGCAGATTAGCATAATGCTAACAGCGAGTGAAAGAGCAGTGTTGATAAATAATAATAAGGAACCGTTACATGAAGTAGGTCACGCAGTCGGGCAGTAAGAAACTTCTGTGTCTCCACACCGCACCCCCGCCACTCTCTCTCTCTTTCTCCTTCTGCATGTCTTCCTCTCTCTCTCCCTCTCCTTTTGTCTTCCTCTCGCCTTGAATATCTCTCTCCCTCCCACACATGTCTAAGTACATGCCCGCATACACATGTACCTACACATATTCAGTTAACCTGTCTCCCTCTCTCTGTTTTCCTAACACACACAAACACACACACACAGACACAGACACACAAATACGGTTCAGTTAACCCATTACCGTGTACAAACGTGACATTAAACAAACAAGATAGAAACCCCTTTTCTCTGCTGACCTTGGACCAATGCTAAAGACCATCTCAGCATGCAGCAGACTGTGATCAAAGGAATGTAAAGGCTACAGATCAGAGCTATAAATAATGCACAGCACAATGTTCATCAATATTTCACCCCCAAGCAGGCATTTCCTGTCCAGCCGGCAGGTCTGCATCATGTAGGACCAGTGGACATTTTACAGAACACACACCATGGCATTAATGAGTGTGTGTGTGTGTGTGTGTGTGTGTGTGTGTGTGTGTGTGTGTGTGTGTGTGTGTGTGTGTGTGTGTGTGTGTGTGTGTGTGTGTGTGTGTGTGTGTGTGCGTGCGTGCGCATGTGCATGTGTGCACGTGTGTGTTGTGTGTGTGTGCGTGCGTGTGATTCAAGGAGAGGAGAAAAGTGAGTGAGAGAACGAAATATAGGGAGATTGATAGAAAGATATATGTATATATATATAGAGAGAGAAGGGAGAGCGAGAGAGAGAAAGAGAGAGAGAGAGAGAGAGAGAGAGAGAGAGAGAGAGAGAGAGAGAGAGAGAGAGAGAGAACGATGGAGAGAGAGAGAGAGAGAATGAATGATATTGAGAAAATAATATTGATAATGACAGAGAAAAGGAGGGAGAGATCACCAGAGCGAGAGCGGTGAGAGAAAGAGAGAGTGAGAGAGTGATTATTTATGTAATGGGTGTGCTCAAAGACATCTCCACCCTCACCTCTCCTCAAGCACAGCCTTGAAGATATTAAAATGTATTTCAACATCATTAAAAACTGTACCGAATATTTGACACATTGTCTCACAGCGACATCATCAAGAATGATCAATGGTTCTTCATGATCGTTTATGTTGATCAGTGAAGAGTCTAAACTACCCAGCAGGCAACATATGGTGGATCTTCACACAATAACTAATATCTCACACAGACAGAAGTCACATCTTCATTACGTCTTCCTTTGGATGAGACATTAAACCGAGGGTCTGGACCCCCTGTGGTCACTAAGGATCCAATGGCCAGTAACCACAAGAGTAGGGGGACTAACCCTGGTTTCCTGTCCAAACTCCCTACCCAGCTCTTTTACCAACATGGCCCCTTAATCACCACCCCGTCTCTAATTGGATAGTTGCACCCTCTCTCTCCACTGTGACAGCCAGTGTGTGGGGAGCTCTCTGGCGCATACTGGCAGCGGTGAATCGCCCAAGTAGGTGCTACTCACATAACACATACTCACTACGCGGCGCTAAAGCAGTAAATGAAATGATTACTATTATTAATATTTCTGCACTGAAGAAGCTGTGCTGCAGCGGTTCAAAGGGCCTGTCTACTCCTGTTGCTGGGTAGTTATAATACATGCGTGAGGGAGGGTAAATATGTTTTTGCTGGACATCCACAGTGATCCCTGTGACGTGTGGTTTAGGAGGCTGAACTTTTGCAAAAGCTGCCACAAATCTGTCAGGGAACTAAAGGAAAAAGATTGCCGTCCATAATGTTATGGTTTAATGGGCTACGTTTATGTTTCACTTCTCTCACTTGTCAAGCACTTGACCACCGCCGAGCACTTTACGATAACCGCCTCACGTTCGTCCATCCATCCGTTCACACATTCAAATACCACGTGTCAACCATGCAAGGACATTGCAGTGGAGGGCAGGGTTCGAACCAGCAACAATGAACCAGTAACGATGAAACCAGCACCGTCGCGGTTGACGGATGACCTGCTCTACCTCCCGAGCAACTGCGGCCCAGGCGAATGTGTCGGAAGTACGATGAAACAACATGACCGTGATCTGCTGTTAACATCAATACAATGTATTACTCCACTGTTATTATTGTTAACATGAACGAAGAGCCGACGGGCCTTCATTTTCCTCTTCTCCACCGGGGGCCCTGCCAGATAAAGACGCGTCAGGCCGTGTGCGGGAGAGCAAGACAGGCCGGGCCTTTTCATGGCAAAATAAATAAAGAACTTTTCAAACTGAAAGCATCAGACGATCTTGACACGATAAAAGCCTCAAAGTAGCGGTGGGCCCGCCGCCGCATATCAAAGGCACGCCGGCGTCACTAACACGTCGGTCTCGCTGAGAACATCTTCACAGCTCCCTGCTTTCATTGTGATCAGCACTCAGTGACCACAATGGAGGGGAGTAATAGCTGGTGAAAAAAAAAAAAAGAACAAGGAGCCCGATAGACACAGAGAAAATGACTCAGGGTCTCCATTGAGAGAGAGGCCTATAGATAGAGGAAGAGAGAGGCAGGCAGAGAGAGAGAGAGAGAGAGAGAGAGAGAGAGAGAGAGAGAGAGAGAGAGAGAGAGAGAGAGAGAGAGAGAGAGAGAGAGAGAGAGAGAGAGAGAGAGAGAGAGAGAGAGAGAGAGAGAGAGGGGGGGGGATGTAGAGAAAGAGAGAGAGGCATAGAGAAAGAGGGGGGATGTAGAGAGAGAGGTGCAGAGAGAGAGCGAGGATGTAGAGAGGGAGAGAGGGGGATGTAGAGAGAGAGAGATGCAGAGAGAGAGATGGAGAAAGAGCAATGGCGAAAGAGAGAGCGAGATGGAGAGTGAGAGAGGGAGAATGAGTGATGCAAACGAGAGATAAAGAGGGAGAGAGAGAATGACAGAGGGAGGACAGAGAGATGTAGAGGGAGATGCAGAGAGAGAAAGAGAGAGAAAGTAAAAGAGCGAGGGATTGAGATAGAGAGAAAGAGAGGGATATATGTAGAATAGCTTTATGATGGTGAAAGAGAGTCAGAGAGCCAGATAGATGGATAGGAAAGAGAGAGAGACAGAGAGATGGTCAGAGAGAGGAGCGTCTCAAACTAGCCGCCAACATTGACATGCAAATAGGAGGACAAGGAGAGGGAGAAAGCCACTTACAGCAAAGTCATTGACATGTAAATACTGGTGTTGAAGGGATGAGCGAGACAGAGAGAGAGAGAGACTGAGATGGAGAGAGGGATGGAGGGAGAGGGGGATAGAAGAGAGAGAGAGAGAGCGAGTCAGAGACAGATGGAAGAGAGAGGGAGGGAGACTGGGGCATCGAAGTGAGAGAGGAAAGCTAGATGAGAAAAGTGTGGTCTTAAGTGCTGTAAATAGCCCTCCTATACATTCAAGTGTAATTGAAATGAATATGTAAGGGCCGGGGGGTGGATTGACTGATGGGAGCTCCCAGCAGGATGTTCCCGGTATTGTAATATGAATATCAACCACGGTGTTACACCTCTACGCCCTGCACCCCACCCACCTCCTCCCTTCAACTCTTCCTCCGCAGCCCGGCACTACAAGGCCACCCTGCTCTATACACCTCTCGTATAACATCAGCCGCCCTTCGCTGCACAGTAAAAAAATAATAATAATAAATACAAAATGTATTCTTCCTCCTCCCCCTCCTCCCCCTCCTCCCCCTCCTCTCCGTGTCATGCGCTTTGCTCCGTCGGCCCGCGGTCGTGCGGCGGGCCCCTCCACGGTGAGTGATGGCCGGGTGTGCCCGCCTCCCAATTGGGATCTAATCAAATGTGAGAGAGAGCTGCCGGCCACATGGATAGAGAGAGAGACAGCCGCTAACAGAGAGACAGACATCGGCCGCACGGATAGAGAGAGAGACAGCCGCTAACAGAGCGAGAGAGAGAGACAGCCGCTAACAGAGAGAGAGAGAGAGACGCTGGACGCGCAGATAGAGAGAGAGACAGCCGCTAACAGAGAGAGAGAGAGAGACGCTGGACGCGTGGATAGAGAGAGAGAGAGCCGCTAACAGAGAGAGAGAGAGAGACGCTGGCCGTGCGGAGAGAGAGAGAGAGAGAGAGGCAACCGCTAACAGAGAGAGGAGCAGCGGCCAACACACTCATCTATCAGCCGCCAAGCAACCGTGCAGCGCCCCACCGCCACATGGCAATGATGGAGAGGTCACAGCCACGGGGGAGGGTGTGTGTGCACATCTACATGCACGGTGTCTGCAGAGATAACAATGTTGAACCCTATTTTAACCCTGCACATAAAAGAATATAAATAAAAAAGAGTTATGGTTAAATATAGAGCCATCTGACAGACCAGGAGATGATAACCTTAAATATACATATATATATTCAAGCAACAGCTAATGCCTTGCCCATCATGACAGCAGGAGCAGAAGAGCTACTTTGAGCTCTTATCTCTAGAGCGAGAGAGGCATCACTCTCCAGTCCTCTTTATCCAATCACTTTATCCAATCACTGAGCTCCGTTCGGCCGCAGCACTACCTCCAAAACATTTGAAAACGTATCGTTCCTGTGAAGGTGTGAATGGCATCTTCAGTGTTAAACCATGTTTTAAAAGATGCACATGTTCCTGTCAGGCTGTTCGCCATGTACTAGTCTGCAGCTGGGACTCATACGTTAATTGAGCCACACCCATTCTGGTGCTCCTTAAGAGGGCCAGAGTTTTAGACTGGAGAGAGGCTTGAGATGTGCAAGTGAAATTTACGTGGTGCTGTTTGTTAAGTAAAAATATGTTTTCTACCAACAACATTGTGAATCAAGGAAACTCTTTTTCACAGTATACTAGGAAATAAGGATCAGCACAACGCAAAGATTCTAGCTGGTAATTAAGAGTGATTTAAGTGCACTGTTAAAGTGATTTCTTGGTTGATTTTAAGGAGCAGGTAAAGGTATGGTATCATGCTCAGGGTAACTGCAGTCAAAGGCAGAACCTTGGGGACAGCCCAGACCAACAGGACTGTCCTGCCCCAAAGACGGTGGTGTCTTCAGCACTCAGACGGCGGCGGTTCACTGGATGGAGTTAACCTGGTGGGAACTTTGAACTTTAAGAAGAAGAGGGGAAGGTTGGTTGAAGTGGGCCGATGTGAACAATGATTCATGGGATTACGGTTCTCGAAATGTGATTGGGGGGGGGGGGTTTGAGGCGAAACAGCCCGGATGAACGAGGAATGAAAGTTCAGAAGAGGAAGAGCGAGAGAGAGATAGAAGGCAGAGTGTGAGTTGGAGAGAGAGAGACAGAGAGAGAGATAGGGGTAAAGGGAGAGAGAGCGAGAGAAAAAAAGAGAGGGAAATCCGCCACAAGATCTGATAAAGATCAAATCATTTATTGAGTTCAAAATAAGGGATGAGGGCCAACCAAGCATGAGTGTATGTGTGTGTACGCGTCTGCACATTCCTTGTTATCAGTACAGACAGCACACCTGCGGGGTCGCTACCTAATCAAAATGGAGGTTAGATTTGTATCTCCCCATCTTTTTCAACTGCTCTCGTGTGCTATCTTTTTATCTCACCGTCGGCATGCCTTTTAGATGCTGTCTGAAACCCAATCTCACGGGCGGGAAATAGAGATCAAATTAGCGGAAAGTTTCATCGAGTCGATTGCTCGCCCAACATGATAGAGCCTATCGTACGCGTCTACACAAACCGACGCGTCATTGTGCGTTGTTTCGTGACAACAAAGTCAGCGCGCAGGGGTTCCAATAAAGTTCAGCGGTTCTCGACTCCTCTGATGCGCTGTGACGATCGCTTGTTGTTTATTTATTGTTTACGCGTTTGCATTAGGCTACCTCTGTTTCGTTCCCGCGGCGACAGAGCAATAATTCAGGGCCATAATTAAATATCTGGCTGAGAACTCTAAAAGCTTGATATTCTCCAAATGAATTGCTCAATTCCTCACGGATACGCTGCGTCAGCACACACACACACACACACACACACACACACACGCACACGCACACACACAAAGTGTCAGGAACAGGGTTGCAAATGGACAAAATAAGTCAGAATAGCGAGAGAAAGGTGAGATGGAAAGGGATAGAAGGAGAGAGGAACGAAAGGAAAGGAGACTTTAATTGAAATTGAGAGTCACAGATTTGAGTCCCCTACAGTCCTGGCAAGATAGAGTTTGGCTTTAGACCCCGGGCAGGCACTTAGCCATGAGTGACTTACACTAGCATCTGCCTGCCTGTGTGTTGTTGTACATTGTGTATCTGTTATATATATATATACCCTAATTCCCTAACCCTAAGTAATTCTGATGCAAAGGTCTAAACTCTGTGTGTGTGTGTGTGTGTGTGTGTGTGTGTGTGTGTGTGTGTGTGTGTGTGTGTGTGTGTGTGTGTGTGTGTGTGTGTGTGTGTGTGTGTGTGTGTGTGTGTGTGTGGTCATTGGGTGTTCAGAGATTACAGAAGAGGTGAGACCAAACTGACAACAGCTGTTGATGTGCAGGTTGCAACATTGATTTTGGTGCCCACATAAGAGGCCTTTAAATGCACACACACACACACACACACACACACACACACACACACACACACACACACACACACACACACACACACACACACGCATGCACCCCGGTGCAAACACACACCCACAGCAGTGGCATGTCAGTATGATTGATACTAAATCTGTGGCCGTCTCCCACTTGCTGTCAGGCCTCCCTTATCACCATGGTGACACACTGACAGGGATCCATCTATCGCAAATGCGCGCACGCACACACACACACACACACACACACACACACACACACACACACACACAAACACACACACACACACACACACACACACACACACACACACAGTTTAGACCTTTGCATCAGAATTACTTTAAGAATTACATAAGGGTGAAGAGGTCAGCTGTCTATTGGGTAATGCCCAGAGAGGATAGGAGAGAGAAAAAAAGTGTCAGAAGGTGGAGAGAATAAGAGGGAGGCATGTTTTTTGGTACAACACTGCCCTCTAACGGATATAACATGAACCTACAGAAGAATATCGTCCATAAAATGCATTGGCCTAATCGCATCTAATGTATAAGAAGCATATGCTTATCTATCTGATGTCAAATAGACTATACACATATTAGCTTGGCTAATCTAGCTAATAGAATAAGGATAATCCTGGACATTTGTATGTTCACAGGGTACTATATTCTTCATGTATATATGGCACATAGTAGGATCATGACAAGAGGTCCTATGTTCAAAATGTCCTAAATTCCCAGGATATAGCACATAATGGCAACCTGAAACCTGTACTCACTTATTAAGACATGGACTATTGTAGGAACTCTTCAAATAGGTTTTTCTGTTCCCCGCACCCTGCCGTACGGCTCTCAATATAACAGGCCCACACTTGATGGAGCATATCAAATGGTTGGGAGTCATGGAATCACCAAAGGTGATGACTTAAATGATCATTTTGGGAGTTTTAAACATTAACCCTGTATTCTTATAATTTGGGGTCTAATTTAAAATAGACAAAGTTCGGATGGATGACAAAGATCATCCATCCGAACATGTCACAATATAACCCTATTGGGCAATGGTGCCTATCGATGTACAATACATCCTCTAAAACTGCTGCCACTCACAGGCTCGGATTGTTAATATTATTGTCTGACAACATTATGAGAAGTATCCCTTAGGAGAAATACAATCATTTTATTTACCTTCCCTTGATCCGTTTGTTATGTGTAAATGAAGTCTTGCTCAAGTCTTGTTATGAAATCTGGAATTGCGAGAGTTGAGGTTGTGCAGGAAGAGAATGGTTGAAAACGTGAGTGAGAGTTTGAGAGAGGAGTGCAGGAAATACTTTGTTGTGTTGGACTAAAGAAAGCTGAGCCTGTTAATGGCAAAAACAAGCACTTTGAGAGGATGTCCATTGACAGGGCAATATTACCCCATAGGGTTACATTGCAGCCCATTTCGCAGATGACGGCTTAAGTGCTCTCGCTCAACACCGGACCAATTTCAAGAAATTGTTGTCCAGATCATATTAGACCCAAATTGATAGGGAAATAAGGTCCAGGTTGAAAATCTTGAAGTTAACTTTAATGCTTCCTTAGGTGTGTTTTTGAATATAACTCTCACACTTCCGATCTGCTTTTTTACGGATATAAAAAAAACGTCACATCATGAATTAACTATCTTATTTAATTCAGTTGCTTCTTGCTGCCATGTATTTTTTTTCTGCTTCCATCTATAGTTGATTTTGAATACCTTTTTCTATTTTTAGCTGTGACTGACATGTCACTAGCCTGGGAACCAGACAAATCTGCAAGCTCATGTTTTATTTGCTCTAGCCTAGTTTATGCCTCTGGCCCCCCACCCGTTCAGACCAAATTCAAGCAGATCTGGCCTAGGTCTGGCCAATTACAACCATTAATCCAGTAGAGGGCGGGTTCGTTACATATAAACAACCAAGATCGCTGCCGCTGACGTCTCACACGTTACGCTGCTCTGATTGGTTTAGGGTCTAACCAATTGCGTCCAGAGGCATTTTGGTCTTCCCACGTACAAAACGCTTCTTGGAATTCGAAAATGAAAATTTTACATAGATATGTCTAAATACAAATGCAGCTATATTGTTAGAATAGAACAGTGGCCTTTTTTTTTTTACAAACCTTCAAAATCCGATAAACTGCTTAGAACTGAAAGAAAAAGATTTATTTCATTATAGGATAATATTAGATGAACTATTTTAACTTGAGGACAATTTGGACCCAACTGCGATTGGAGGGTTAATGTGTGTTAACAGAATATTGAACTGGGGACCCTGGGAATATAGGACCTTGGGAAGTTAGGACTACTGGGTAAATAGGACCCCATGGGAACAGAGATATGCTCCCTTATAATCTAGCAAGTACATACAGGTTATTTGCTAGTTTAGCTAGATTCAAGCTCATAACAAATAAGGTGCAACTGCTAATTCACAAATATGAAATACAACTAATAGCAAATAATGTGTAGGCTATATCTACAATAACGGATATATCTCACATATTCAAATAAATTTAAGCTAAAAACAACAAAATACTTTCTAGCTAACCTAATATAATCTAGACAGAAAAAAAAATTATGCTCATGTGGCCATGGTCTAGAACTACTTATGTGCTGTTCTCTCCACTAAATACCATGAACCATAATTTTCTACACCTTTGGCAACTTTTTATAAACCTTCCAATAAAAATTGACAAATAAAAACCAATGAGCTGGGACAGTACATCAATATCCTCTAGAATTCAGTGGTAAGCCAAAGATGAATGCCACGCAATCAGACACATAAATAAAACGCAACACATTAGGCAAACAATGATGTGAACCATGGTGATGAAAGGGCAAATCATCTCATCGTTTGGCTTTGAAGGTTCAATCTTTGTTTGCCAGTTTGGTCACTCAATAGTCGAGACACACCCAGCTGTTGTCTGCTAAAGACAGGTAAGCTAGGAAGTATCTAGTAAGTTGGCTGTACCTGTGTGTGTGTGTGTGTGTGTGTGTGTGTGTGTGTGTGTGTGTGTGTGTGTGTGTGTGTGTGTGTGTGTGTGTGTGTGGTTGGGAGGATTCTGCATTTTCTAAACAATGGGCCATCCTGCCCCGGCACTATAATTGGGCCGTTATTGTCTTTAAAGGAGAGGGAGAGAAATGGCTGAAAAGACAATACCGAATGACCTGAACAGGTTCTGTGGTGTCAGGTGCTCCACTCAGTTACATCACCCCCGTCCACACCCACACCCACCCTGTGATCCGACAGACCCTAACAAAGACACAAACATCAGTAGGAATTTACATTCAAAATAGCTGCACAGCAGCCTGTGCATGTGCGAGTGTGCGTGTTCAACAGTGAAGAGCGAGGTGTGTGAATAATTGACAAAGTGGACAACTGAGTCAGGTTACCTCTGAGTCACTCAGGACAAGCATTAACCCAACACGGGATAACCATATCCACCAGACTGTGTGTGTGTGTGTGTGTGTGTGTGTGTGTGTGTGTGTGTGTGTGTCCACTTTAGACGGCCTCTTCCACCCGATACCGCCAAAGTTTCTTGTTGCCTAGCAACGACACCGGTTAGATTCTAGAATGACTGGGAGCTAAACTCATTGGCTTTTTCAAATGAATACATTTTCAGCTGGGGGCTGACCACCTGTAGTGTCCTTTTTAGGCTCTCACAAAAGGCGATTGATTCATTGTCTTGCAAACAAAATCTGTAATGTTTATTAAGCATTAGTACTTTGTTTGTTTACATTATATTTACAACATGCACACGTGACAGGAAATATGAGAGCTTTAAAAGTCAACGTAACTAAACGACTAAACGAAACTAACTTGAGGTAAGAAGGACTTGTAGGCCAGGGGAGCTAGCCTGCTTTTCAAACAGAACTACGGACAGATGGGAAGAGGGGTATAAACCTTGCATGGAGGTCGGCCAATCGCCACATCTGATGATCAAGGTCACTCTTGTCATGTAACACATGCCAGTGTTTCGAGGAGGATGAAGTAATGGAATTGCAGAGAAAGAAGCCATGGTTAAAAATATATATAATTAAATGGAGGGGGAGGGGGTAGTCTACCAAGCATTAACAGAAATACTGAAACAACAAAAGACAAAAATTATTTAAAACTTTTCTCTCTCGTCTCATACTCCAATGCTTTCCATTCTCTGATCATAGCTTTGTGTGTCACCAGCAGTCGCGGGTTTCAATTTCTTCTCAGAACTTGTAAGTGTTTGTCGACGGTGGAGCTGAAAGTGATGATGGCGATTCAAGTACACAAGGTCTCTCGAGTCGGTTCATAGGCCGGAATATGAGCTGGGTAGACGCCCTGTGGCTCAGAACTCGCTCACAGAGAACAGGGGAAGGCCCTCTCCCTCCTCCTCCTCCTCCTCTTCCTTCCTCTCTCACATGCGACATCGACAGGTCCTCGTTTGTTGCGCGTCCTGCTTTGCTCTCGCTGCCCGTAGCATTTGCCTACAGCTTAAGACTATCCTTCAATTTGCATTGTTCAACTTACACGTTCCTGTTTTTTTTTTTTTTAAAAAGGGAGCGTGGGGGAACAAAGAGAGACTTGAATCAAGGCACAGGCCTTGTTGGAACGCACCCGTTTGACTTTTGAGTACTTCACATGAAGTCACTAGGAAATGGTGCCAAACATAGGAAAGGGGAGACCCACTAAGGGAAGAACTTGTTTAAGGTCAGAAGGGTGGTTGTGAATGAATCAGTTTGCTACGTAAAGAGCTAAGAGGTACAAGCCTTATGCATCCATACACGCAGACTAAGGTTGTATCATCATCGTCAACACACACACACACACACACACACACACACACACACACACACACAACCACACACACACGTAAAAACAATAAAACCAAGCAAACACAGACGCAGACTATCAAGCACTTTGCATACACAAATTTTTGCATTCAAAAAGGCGACATGTAGAATTCATCATTCACACATAAAATTGTTATAGCTAATGCACCGACTTACATTTTAAACAACACAGCTAAATCAACACGGATTTAGCTGGTGCTGGGGAATGAACGTCAAGGAGTTTCTACTACAGATTATGGTCTACAACAACAAAAATGGCAATAAAAAAAAACAATAATAAATGAATTGATGATTTGAACAATTTGTAAGGTAATTTGTAAGGGTAAGGTATTGTCTGAGGAATCACCAGGTGATCGTCCCTTGAATGAATGAACTCTCATACTGGTGATTCCTCAATTGCCTAATTGGACTAATGGGCTGACAAAGTGCCCTTCTCTGCGGCCATTTCAGGAGGGGATGGTTATGATCGGCCACCGCCCCACCCAGTCAAAACTCAACCAACCTACCTAAACCAAAAAAGGTGAAATCAACTTTCTTCAAAGGTTGTTTACCTTGTTAAAAAAAGAAAACATACAAATTGACGCAGTTGTTTTAAAGTAAAAACGTAAATCGTACAGGGTTTAAGTTTATAAGAAGGAGTGTATATGAACCATTATACAATTGTGTTACTGATAAACGACTTAAATTAAAAAAATAATAAATAAGACAGGTTAAAAAGGTCTGTTCATTACAGTGTGTTTGTACAGTAATAAATAGATGTTTTTCTCAACCTATTTACAAACGCCTCTGCAAGTAATGCTTTGGTTAAAATGTGTCCTGCTTAATTCAAATCTTTAATTACAATATCACTTTTCTTATTAAAAGCTTTTGTCGGCAGTGTGTTCTAGGACAACGGTGGTCGTTGGCTCATTTTGAAAAGTGAGCGAAAGATGGAACAGAATTGAGGGAAGAGAAATAAGAAGAGCCTCCATCTTTTCTTTTCCTGTTTATTTTCTAAACACGTATTTTATTTATTTCCCCGGTTGATACTGGCATTTGCATTGTGTAGCAGCTGTTAAGTGTTCCTCGCATTTGTTAAGATTTGCCTCGGCAATCACGTGTGCACACACATACGCACTCTTGAAACCCATCTTAGCACATACGCAGACACACCCATCATCACGCTCACACACACACACACATACACACACACACACACACACACACACACACAGACACACACATACACACATGTACACATACACACTTTTGCACAACTGCACTACACTGGTCGACCAATGCATTGCATTTGCTCCTACTCTGGCAAGCCTTTTCTTTTCTCTCATGCGGAAACAGATCTGGGATCAGGCTCCACCAAAGCCCCACACTTCACACCAGTTCGCAACCCTACCACGACCCCCCCCCCCCCCCCGCGCCTCCCTCCATGCTGCCACCCTCTAGTTTATCTTCTTCTCGCTCCGCAGGGCGCCGTTGCGTTTGTGCTTCCCGTTGGCCACCACCGCCTCACTGTGGCAGTGTCCGTTGGTGAGCGCGTCCTCATCCCTGACTCCTCCCCCTCCGCTGCTGCTGCTACTGCTGCTGTTGCTCGCCACCGCCGCCGCCACCGCGCCCTTTGACCCCTTCAGCCACCGCACCGCCCAGTAGAGGGCGAAGGCCAGCAGGGCGGCCGCGGTTGCCACGACGGTGATGACGTCCAGCAGGAAGTACTGCAGCGTGGACACGTGGTAGACGGACGAGCGCAGGTGGTCGGCGCCGCCGTGCCGCAGCAGGTAGCCGATCCAGTAGGCGGCCCGGGACACCGGGTGGCCCGGCTGGTCCTTGTGGATGGCCGAGAGGAGGCGGGCCTGCTGCCGGTACCTGGGGTTGGGGGAGGGGCAGGCCAGGTGTTACTCTGTGTGTGTGTGTGTGTGTGTGTGTGTGTGTGTGTGTGTGTGTGTGTGTGTGTGTGTGTGTGTGTGGAGAGGATTGTTATAATGAGACATCGTCCCTCGCCACTAATTCCCAGTCGGGCATAATCTCTGCCTCGCTTGCAGGGAGAGATGACTCACACTATCCTGCCTCATGTATTCATCTTAGTCACTCGCTCACCTCACTCCCATCCTCCCTCTTGCTCTTTCACTCCTCCCTCCCTCACACCCATCAGCAGGATCTGCCTTCGGCCTGGGCTGGATGTGCTGTGCATCATCTACCAGTATTCGCCATGTCTGTGGCACACTGGCCAGCCTTCTGATGTATTCTATACACCATGCAGCAGCACGCTCTTCGCAAACTTTATAGCGCAGGAAGCTCAGGAGGAGCACAGATCCAGCAAATGAAAAGAGTGATGAGTGATAAGGGAGCAAGACGGCGAGAGTGGAAAGAGGGAGAGCATGCGGGTGTGCGCACGCATGATTGCTGAGCCTGCAAGAACACCAGTAACAGGATAACTGCACAACAAACAGAGCGAGGGGCAACAGCAAAGAAAGAAAAGGGAAGGAGCCGACCGGTGGGGCAGGGTACATTACAGCAGTACCACGCACATGCACTAGGTGCTGCTGGAAACCTCAACGGAAACATATTATCCTTATACGTATATGAATATGAGTTTCAAAACAATTATGAATCCATGGCTCTATCCAGGCATCAATCCATTCTCTAAATCCAATCACACGTTCATTCATCGATCTATACATTTCATCCGTCAACACTGGCTGTGAGGGGAGCCAGTTGCAGTGGCACTGCGTTCTGTCCGATGATGATATCGATCACTGGCATTTGCTAATTTATATCACTGGCATTTATTGGTATCTACCACTGGTCATTACTGGTATTTACCAGTGGGATTGACTGGTTTATATCAATGCCTTTTACTGGCTTATATCAAGGGCTTTTACTGGTTAATTTCAATGGCCTTTACTGGTTTATATCACTGGTATTTACTGTTGATTACCACTGAAATGCACTGGTATCTAAATGTATAAATGTATTGACCACTGGTATTTGCTGATATCTACTACTGGTATTTTCTGGTCTCTACCACTGGTATTTGCTGGTATCTATCACTGGCATAAATGTATCTACCACTGGTATTTGCTGGTGTCTACAACTGGCATTTAATTGTTTATATCACTGGCATTTACTCATTTATATCACTTGCAGTTACTGGGATTTACTGGTTTATATCAATGTATTTTACTGGATTATATCAATGCCTTTTACTGGTATCTACCACTGGCATAAACTTATATCTACCACTTGTATTTACTAGGATTTACCACTGGCATTTACTGGTTCATACCACTGGCATTTACTGGTATCTATAACTTGCATTTACTGGTATCTACAACTGGCATGTACTGGTCTATACTGCCATTCACTTGCGCGTACTGGTATGAAGCGTCGCTCTACCAGCATGTGCTGGTGTGTGTACAGGTGTGTCCGGGCGCTGACCTGCTGTCGCTGATGACGCTGGTGAGTGCGGCACGCAGCTCCTCCTCCGTCATGCTCTTCCAGTGCAGCATGAGGCCCATGCCCTTGGCCGCCACGCGCGTCATGGTATCGTAGTGGTCGCCAAACAGGGGCACGCCCACCACCGGCACGCCGTGGTACATGGCCTCGTAGATGCTGTTCAGGCCGCCATGGCTCAGGAAGGCCCGCGTGTTGGCGTGGCCTGCAGGGGGCAGCAGAGTGGACCCGTGAATGTTGAGCGTTTGTTGGGAGGTAGTCGATCGTGACTGGCGTTGGTTATAGTGTTAGTTTGATGAAGGCTTGTGTTGATTGTTGGGTTGTTAATAGAGATTATATTGGGTGTTTGGATATGTGGGAGGGATTCTATTTGGTGTTGGGTTACGTTGAGGAGATTCTATTGGCTGTTGGATGACCCAGCATCCAATAGAGTCTCTTCACATTATCCAAAAAGGAATTGGGTTGCGTTGGAGAGATAATATGGGTTTTGGGAGATATTCTATTGGGGCTGGTTTATGTGGAACAATTCAATTGGGTGTTGGGTTGCTTTGGGAGGGATTCTATTGGTTGTCAAATTCTGCGTAGAGATTCTATTGGGTATTCAGTTGGAGAGATGCTATTGGATGTTGGGTTATTTATCAATAGTTTTTCTCAAATGAATGATGTATACATCATGGTGAATTACACAGCCAGATATTATGAACCGCTCCGTGACTCAAATGAATTCAAGCACTTTATATGAGGGGCAACGTGTTATGGTTTGATTGGTTGTCCTATTTCATTGCAAAATGTTTTGAACTGTAGAGATAGTATTCCGATTTCGATAGAAACTAAGAATCCATTTAGTTTAAATGGATCTGTGGAAATAAGCAAATTATTCACAATAATACATTTTCAAAAATCATATGTGTGTGTGTGTGTGTGTGTGTGTGTGTGTGTGTGTGTGTGTGTGTGTGTGTGTGTGTGTGTGTGTGTGTGTGTGTGTGTGTGTGAGAGAGAGAGAGAAAGATACACTTTTATCTGTAAATAAGTGACTTTAAAAGGATTAATGAGTGATGTATTGTGTTCACAGTCAGCCAAACATTCCTCATTTCTAGCAGACCAAAGACAACAGGTGCCCTTTCCTCTTGACCCCCGCTACCGTGAGATGGACCAGAGATAAAACTACCGGAGAACAAAAACAAGCGGACCAAAGGGAAGTAGCGTAGAACAAAACTACAAGTTTGCTTCCCACTGGAAGTTTGGGAACACTTTATAATAAGAATAACTTAATAAACACTTAGTCTGCTTTAGTTAATGCAGTATTTAGCATAAACTCACAATGAAAAACTTGACTAACTAATAAGTATTTTAATTAGGTGATTTAGGTAAACGAAAAACATGGACAGAGGCTTCAACTGCCTCAACATAAATCCTCTCTGGTGTGGACACAAGGGATACTGAGGACCATGTAAAGATCACATCTGTTATTTTTATTTTTGTGTTGTGTACGACAAGCACACCCGAGGATCTCCTACAGAACACACATTGCATATTTACTATCCAAAGTTGTACTGGGCTACAATGCAGTGAGGTGATCACATTTCTGGTTTAAGTTTGTATGTTATAGTTATATGTACTCACAGCTACATATGTAGCTGTATCCTTGCTCTATTATTTTATGTATTGCACCTTGTAAGTTATGTTAAGAAAGGCGCGATACAAATGAAATGAATGAAAGGTAATATAATATAACATTTCTGAATTGTACTACAATGTTGTGATAGATTAAAATCTTGAAAGAGAGGTCTGTGACCAATTCCAATTAAACCTTAACTAACACTTAACTCAAACTAGGCACGGCTTTATTTGATCCTTCTTACCCAGTAGGTCATTCTGAGGCATCCAATCAACAAGCTTGGTATTGTTGCCTAGGTTACTGGGTGGGAGTCCAGAGAATCTGTAGAGGGTAAAGAGGGGGAGAGTAAACAGTGAGTGGACGGGCTGGGGATACAGGTTTAAGAACAATTGAAACTGCCTGTTGTTGTCAAAACATTGACGTGCTTGTGTGCAAGACAGTATAGGCACCATCCTGGTCACAACATTGAAAGCAAAAAGACAAAAAAATAGCATTGTGGTTTGTTTTGCTCTGAATATGCAAGGCAAGGCAAGACAACTTATTTATATAGCACAAGGCAGACTCAAAGTGCTTCACATATATTGTCATACAATAAAAATAAAATAATAGATAAGTAAAAGAAAAAAAAAGTAAAATAGATAGAAAATAAAGGCAAAGTTAAAAAAGCATTTTAGCAATTTAATATCAGATCAACAGTCTCTCTGGTATACCCACGTTGGGACTCCAACCCGACCTAAAGGAACTTGGTCCTTTCTCTGGGACTCCAACCCGGATTCTAGGACTCTAACCCAGACAGAACTCAGGTCTCAAACCCTTCAAAGTTCATGTATCAGATCAACAGTCTCTATCAGATCATGTATCTCTCTGATACCCACGTCGGGACTCCAACCCGACCTAAAGGAACTTGGTCCTTTCTCTGCTGTCTCCAACCCAGATTCTGGGACTCCAACCCGGATTCTAGGACTCTAACCCAGACAGAACTCGGGTCTCAAACCCTTCAAAGTTCTCAAACCCTTCAAGGTATCAGATCATGTATCTCTCTGGTAAAAATAAAAAATAAAGGAAAAAAAAATAAAAAAGCTATTAAGTAATAAAATAAAAAATAGATAGAAAATAAAGGTTAAGTTAAAAAAAAGCATTGTAGATTTAAGATTTATCAGAAAGCTAAAGCAAACATAAAAGTCTTCAGTCTTGTTTTAAAAGCTGTCAGAATTGGGGCAAGTCTTAAATCCTCAGGGAGTTTATTCCAGCTATTTGTTGCATAGTAGTTAAATCCTGCTTTCCCTTGTTTCGTGTTGACTCTGGGGATAATTAACAGATTGGTCTCAGAAGATCTTAGTGGTCTAGAAGGCTTATGTAGTGGAAGCATATCAGTTAAATATTTTGGCAATTCTAAATAAATTCTCTGACATACAGGAAGCCAATGTAACGATTTAAGAATTGGTGTAATATGTTCAAATTCTTTGGTCTTTGTTAGAACTCTAGCAGCAGCATTCTGAACAAGCTGTAGTTGTCTTAGAGGTTATTTGGGGAGACCTGTAAGGAGACCATTGCTGTAATCAAGCTTACTAGTGATAAAGGCATGTACAAGTTTTTGTAAGTCTTCGGTGGACATTAGCTCTCTAAGTCTTGCTACATTTTTAAGGTGATAATATGCCAATTTTGTAACTGATTTGATGTGACTTTCGAATCGTAAATCTGAATCCATGATAACCCCTAGTGTTCTGGCTTTGATTGAGGTTTTCAGGGACAGAGACTGAAGGTGTTGGGTTACTTTAAGCCTTTCCGTTTTAGCACAAAATGCAATTATCTCGCTTTTGTCCTCATTTAGTTTAAGGAAATTTCGGCACATCCAGTCTTTTTGCGTGTCATCAGCATAGAAATTATGGTCAATATTGTTATTTTGCTTTTTAGTGGGAGCATGTTGATGTTGAATAAAGAGGGTCCTAAGATCGAAACTTGTGGGACTCCACAAGTTTTGTTTGTTGATTTTGATACAAAGTCACCAATGGAAACAAAGTAGTTCCTATTTTGTAGGTAGGACCTAAACCAATTTAAGACAGTTTTCTAATCTGTCCAAAAGTATTGTATGGTCTACAGTGTCAAATGCAGCACTGAGGTATAGCATTAGTATTGAGATTTTGCCAGAGTCTGTGTTAAGATGGATGTCGTTTACAACTTTAATAAGGGCTGTCTCGGTGCTGTGAAGGGGTCGAAATCCTGATTAGAAGGTGTTATAGTAACCAGTTGATGCCAGGAAGTCATTAAATTGCTGGAGGACAACTTACTGATTTCACTTATGAAGGGTAGATTTGATATTGGTCTGTAGTTGTTAATAATAAAGGCATCCAGGCTCCGCTTTTTAAGGCTTTTGGGAAATTGCCTGATTGGAGAGAGTTGTTAACTATTTGCAATATGTCTATTGTGAGGCAGTCAAAAACACTCTTAAAGAGGTTGGTAAGTAAAGTATTAAGGCAACAAGGCTTTAGTTGTGTCACTGTTTCCACAAGAGTTTTAGAGTCTATGACATTAAAGCATGTCATGTCCACGTTACTTTTGCTTGAACAGGGTGGTAGTGCAATTTAAGTGGAGATATTGATGGCGTGTCTGATGCCTTCAATTTTATCAGTATAAAATGCTGCAAACTCATTGTATTTCTGCGTGGAATGGAGATCAAGTGGAATTTGTGTTGGGGGCTTGGTCAGTCTGTCAACAGTTGCAAATAGGGTTTTGGGATTATTAGTATTGGTTTTAATGATATTGGATGAAAATGTTTCTCAAGCAAAATTGTAGGCACAGAGGCTCTCTTTAAAAATGTCATGGTGAATATGAAGTTTTGTTTTACACCAGATGCATTCAACCTTCCTGCATTATTTTTTTCTGGGCTGTTACAAAAGCAACTTTTCTTCAGGGTGCCTTTTGCTTTCCAGAAATTGTTTTAACCTTATAAGGTGCAGTGACATCTATGACTTTCAAAATGTTCAAATTAAAGCTTTCTACAAGATCATCAGCAGAACATGGGTTGAGAGGTGGTAGAAAGTAGATGGCCTTTTTAAAAAGTAAATTAGAATGTTCATTGATTTTGTTTTTTTACAGTATTTGATTTTGTCTCCATGTTGGGAATAAAATATATATTAAAGAAAACACAGAAGTGGTCCGACAGTGAAGGATCAGTCACAGAGAGATCTGAAACATTGAGGCCCATTGTGATAACCAGGTCTAGACTGTGCCCCTTACAATGAGTAGCCTCTTTCACATGTTGAGACATTTCAAATGTGTCCAAAATGTAAAAAGTTTTTTTGCACACTTGTCATTCAAATCACCAGTTGGAAATTGAAGTCACCAGTTATAACAATAATTCTGTAAAGTCATCAAATAAATTTGCAGAGTATGTGGGTGGCCTGTAAACAATTAATAGGAGAACTCTGGGGGAGCATTTCAATACAGCACAAAGGTATTCAAATGATTATATAATTATAATTATATTTAATTATATATTTAAATATAGCAGCAACCCCTCCACCTCCATTTCCCAGTCTCCGTGCCTGAGACATCCGACTACAGAGGCATGTTGGTGATAGGAAAGTCCAAGGCTTTTGCTGTGGTCTGATCCGGTAGTCATAAAAAAAGCCAAAATGTATTGTTGAATAGAGCGATGGAGGTTGACGGAAACAAAGTATATATTCTTAAGTATTATGATCATGAAATAAAATTTAAAAAAGTAGACCTGAACGATGAATTAAGTCGTTTTCGCCACTGCCTAGCGGAGCTTCGGGCAACATGACCTCTCTCTCTGCTGACCCAGTAACACATCATCATCATACCCAAATAAGACAATTAGAGAGTAGTTGTAAAGTCAAAAACATCAAAGTATAAAAAGCTAATGCTTTTATAGAAACCTGAAACAGACAGAAATAAGCAAAGCTACACATCTTGGTTCAAGATTAATTCTTAATGTCTTTCATTCCTTCTATGCCTGGTTTTGTAATGGGCAATGCCATGTTAACTGAGTCCACCAAATGTAAATTCAAGATCTGGGTAGACAGTAAGTACTCTGAATATCTGTCTTGGATTACGGGTGCTAGATCGGATTCAGTATTACGAGTCTTACCCAAGATGATCTATACAATTCTTAAATAAAGTTATCTTATCGGCTCATGATCACACACACATACATACACACATAAAAAGTTTTAATTTGAACTTTTACAGCAAAAGATTTGACCTTATCTTTTGTTGATACAGAGGAAGACAATGGATCATTTACAAGGGACCAATAAATAGCAGAGATCGGATGGATCCATTCATTCTTCGTAACATGCTTTCATCTTTCTCCCCCATCGACCCCCTCCCTTCTCTTCTCAAATGGGTAACCTGGAGTCCCAGGTAAATGATTAGAGTTTATACCTCCACACCACACGTTGAGGCAGGAGGGCCAGGGCACCAGCCAGCTTGCGAGTGATGTCATCGGAGAGGTACTTGACTCCGGCGCCGAACGACACGACGACAAAGCCGTGGTCCGCTGTGTCATTCACCCAGGCCTCAAACTCCTGCCCCCCGGAAAAACACACACAGGGCACCCACACACGTATTACACACACAATACACACGCATGTATTACACACACATATTACAGTCGTTCTTGTCTCCAATTATTGGGTTATCGTCATTTTCTGGTTAACGCTTCGGAAAGGAGAATAGTTTGGTGGCTTTTCCGCATTTCAGATTAGAGAATAAATTCTCTAATCTCTGATTTGAGAATACATTCTCTAATATGAGTGAACTTATAAATTATAATATCTACTAAAACACATGGATATATAATCAATATATTACATGGAACACAATGCAGCTTTTTTACTTTTTTAACCTAAAAAAGTTCTGCAGGTTAGTTTTAAGAGCTATTATTTGAGTGTCATTTCATTGGAAATGTCAAAGCCATCCAACAGCTATGAGCAGGGTAAATACACTGTAAGAATACACTTTGAAGTTGTCTGCGCCTGCCTCTGTATGAGCCAATTTACATTAAGGACCGATCCCTGCTCACTTCTGACCAACCAGGGCATCTCATCTGTGATTGGTTCTGGGAATCCATCGTGCATGTCAATCACAGGTGCAGGAAATGCAACACGTCTCAATGGCTGAGGAACGTGAGTGAGGTAGGGAGCAGAGAGGCCGTCTCCCGTATCAGCCTCTTCATTTACTTCATTACTTATTTTCTCATAACAGCCAAAATCTGTTGATGTTACTTCTGGCCACCCGCCCGTTTGGCTCGTAAAATGATGAGGACGGTACGAGTCTGCCTTTATCAGCCAAATGTGTTTGATCAAAGGGGTCGTTAAGCTACTTCTGTCGTCATAAGAGACGGGCTTTCAAAACACAGATTTGCAAAGACACACAAATGCACTGTAAGTGTGTGTGTGTGCGTGCATGTGCGTGCGTGCATCTGTTTGAAGCCAGCCTGGCATGAGCAGGGCAATCATATGAGCGTGCGTCTGCATGCGTGTCAATCAGGGGAGTGATGCGGTCGAGGAAGACGAGGAGAGGAGAGGAGGAAGAGGACGGTCCAGCTGGGTCCCTAGCAGCACACTGGGCACTTCTGTCCCCATAAGAGTGGCTCAGTGTCCCCGGCGCCGGCGCCAGGGACAATGGCTCCGTTCTCCCTCCACTTCCATTATCACCCCCCCCACCCTACAACGCACAATGCACCCCATTGGCGCAAGAGGCATTCCCGAAACGACCCGAAACTCCCACTCATTGTTGCGCGCACGCACACACAAACACACACACACACACGCGCGCGCACACACACAAAAGATGCCTACGCTCTTGACGTCCCTTATCTTTGACCCCCCCCACCATCCTCCCCACCCCCCCGCGGGTGCGCCTGTCCATCACATCTTCCGCTAGCAATTGCCTTTGTTCTTCGTCCCAACAACCCGGCTCCCCCACCCCCCCAACACACACACACACACACACACACACACACACACACACAAACACATACACACACACACACACACACACCTTAAAAATCTGAGGAAGGGTAACCACAAGCCATTCATACAATACAATGGACAAGAGAAAGTTAACATGAGCAGTTACTAGGGTGGGCGATACTGCACATTTGGTTTCGATCTGATACCAAGGAATCCGGGATCGACATTGATAGCGATACTTTTTATTATTCAAAGCGGGTTGTGTATTTCCATGCAGGAGAGAGCGGTGTGTCATGATTAATGAGGTGAACGCATCATCAAAATGCTAAATCTGAACATTTTCATGAATGATACGCCTAATGTTAGCAATCATTGCATGCTGAGTGGTGGAATTTCTAAGCTGTGAGAGCTGGGTTTGTTTTCCAACTGAAGCATGTGTGTAGCAAGCAATTTAATTTGAGTGCAATAAACCAGATGTTTATACAATAAACATATAAACAGAATGTTTATTGCACTCATTTACCTTGTGCAGAAGGAAAAAAGCAGCAGAAAATATGATGGGGCCTGATATAGGCCTGTGCATAAGACATGTTGAGGCCTCAGTAAGAAATGGAGACGTATTACAATGGTGACCCCTGAACTGAGTGATAAGGGCGAGTTCAACTCTGAACACGTCAATGAAGGCGGTCGCCATACGTGCTTCATGCGTCTTGATGAGCTGCATGTACAAGGGGGGAGGGGGGGGGGGCTCTGGAGCGTATATGTGCTCCAGGAGCTGAGAGGGCTTTGTGTCCCGAGACAAGCCGCCACTTCATCCCCAAGTCGAATAACCCCATTCTCCTCAGGATAATTAATTCATGCTAGCTTTCCCAACAATGACTTCACGTTTGTCAATGGGATCCTGTTGGGGACAAATTGCTGCAATGTGCACAATTTTTACACTGACTTAGTTTAATATCTGCGAAATATACATTGTGGACTTTGCGTCCCACCTGCAGAGCCCAAGAGTGACATGATGGGATGTTTATGGCGAGCAGGGAACCATGCAAGATTACCCAGGTAATATTTCAGTAAACGGCCATTTATGGTTGCTTCCGATAATTAGTCACAGAGTTCTCACACATGCTGACCCTTTCAAATACTGAATTACCCAGCCAGGTCTAATCTATTGTAGTCCAAACATCGAAGTGCCATTCAACTTTGACCAAACGTTAACCAGATGTTTGGTCAAACGTAGAGAGGGATGCGACGTTGCGTGTTGCTAATGCTTCTTTAAATATGAAAATGTATGGCCTCACTCTTCGTGCAGAGGCCTGTTCTATTTGACTACTTAGTCACTTAGAAGAAGCTTTTATCCAAGTGGTTTACAATGAATGGCCTTTATATTCACAGTAAATCAAATAAAGAACTTAAATGAAATGAACTAAAGTGAATATTATGCCCATTATAAAAAATGTGTAATCCAAAGTAGTTTTTCTTCGTCCAAAACTTTAAAACAAGGTATCAAAAAAGAAAATGTTTGTGTTAAATTTTGTATCAATGTATGTTTGTATGTGTGGTCGGCCAGAACGCTAAATAAATGCCAATTGGTGGACACTGCTGCTATGGGAAGGGAACCCGTAACTTTGGCAGTGTTAATGCCAGGCTTCAGTGGAGCTACACAGGACCAATAAAGGACCTGGGTATAGCACCAGTAACAGTTGAGGCTGGTTATGCTTATTTGACTGATGCTCATGGTGGTCACCTTCACAACCACAGAGAGCTAAAAAAGAAATTAACAGCACACCATTAGCAAGACAAAGGACTGAAAACATGCGTCAGCCACTGTCCCTCAGGTCACAACGCCCAACCCAAGGCGGGGATGTATCCTAGCCTGGGTGGGTATCGGCCAGGGTTCCCTTCACTGTACAAACCTGCGGCAGTGGTTTGGCGGGCTGGGTGAGGATGCCTCCTATGTAGACCACGTGGGGCATGGTGGGCCGGGGGAACTCCAGGGCCAGGTCCGTGCACAGCATCCACATCTGGCTGCCCTGCACCAGGTCGGCCATGGCCACGCGGGGCGTCACCCCGTGCCGCCGCATGATGCGGTCGTACTTGGGCAGGGCGATGAAGTGCACGCCGAAGCGCTGCACCAGGTAGACGGCCGTGTTGGTGATGCGCTGGCTCAGGGACATGCGGTCCGTCAGCAGGGTGTTGAACTCGGGCACGTAGGAGAGTGGCGCCGGCGCGCCCACCTCGGCCGGGTACCACAGGCCCGTGCTGACCACGGCGTACTTGACGCCCAGGATGTGGGCGATCACGAAGCCGCACATCTCGTTGGGGTCCACCAGCAGCAGGTCGAACCGCTCCGCCTTCAGCCGGGCCATGACCTCGGCGCTGCCCACAACCGAGTCACAGTTCTGCGAGTAGTGGTCCAGGATGTCGAAGAGCTCCAGGAAGGTCAGCCGGCCCGAGAAGATGTTGCGCACCTTGGACTGGAGGAAGTTGTCGGCCGTGCTGCTGTTGAAGATGCCGGGATAGCGCTGGAAGTTGTAGTGGGGTGAGGGGGGCACGTCCCGGCCCTCCGAAACCAGGAAGTGGGTCTCATGTCCGTCCTGGTGCAGCGCCGTGGCAAGCGTCTTGAAGATGTACAGGTGGGACTCAAACATAATGGGAGGAACCACTATGACTTTAGAGGCCCGCAGTGCACTGGGGCACCAGGATATGAGTCCGAGGAAGAGGATGAGGGACGGAGGTAGGTTCATGGCTGGGGAGACAGAAGAGAGAAGACATTTAAACGCTGTGTTACATCACATGGAAAATATTCATAGCAATTATAAACAATATCAACATGGCCACTGCTGACGGCACTTCCTGAAGAAATACTCACCACATGCAAGTGCGGCAAATGGGTTGGTCTACTAAAACAAGGAAAGTGCCTAATAATATCTCCGGATTAATTGATTGATTAGAATCATGTTGTAACTAAAATGCCTTTGGCAACTCTCATAGAGTGGTAACAGCTAACGAGAAAAAGCAACGATGTGCCATTTCCTTTGCATACGTACACATTTGCCTGCCTTGGTGGCACTAAACCACCAACCACCGGTTGTTTTAATCACTATCTGAACCACTCCAAGGATTCCCTGACACTCTAGCTTGTCCTCAGGTTGCACCTTGTATTCTAATGCATGTGCAGTTTTCAGAGCCTCCCTGTGGGCCAGCACCCACCAGCAGCTCCATTCTGAACCTCCATACGCTCTGCAGACACAAAGACTCATTATGAGGCCTTCATGCCCCAGCTCGTGGCCTAGAAGCCTCAACCCCTTACGCATCCTATAGTCATGTCTAGCTTCATCGCTAGAACATGGCATTACATCCAAAGTGTATATTGACTCATGTATACATTTACTCATACTGTGAAAAGTCAAGATACATACGTTACATACGTAAGATACATACATACAAACGTTTATTACACAAATAAATGAATGATGAATAATCACAGAGATAACCTTAATATCCAAGTGAGGATCAAAAGGATTTCCAATAATCAACAATCTGACCTAGAGAACATGTAGTACCTAGAGAAATATGAGCTTGAGACAATCTCATAATGTGATTATATCAATCGATCATCCCAGCAATGCTCATCTCTAATGTTATTCTTCTCAGACCGATTGGCCATGTTAGACACAGTGACTCAGCATTAAAAGATCTTATCATTTCTACTATATTGTTTCAATCCAACCAATGTAAGCTGGTACTCTCCAGGGGCCATACTACTTCTTAAGTCAATACATAGCGCATCAACCATCTGCTTATCAGCTATGCCCCTGTCCCAAGGACAGCTGGAGCGCCTGAGCAGAAGTGGACCAACGGCGTCTGCCATTTTGTAGAGCATTGTTCTGGGGGTTAAAGTTACGAACACTTCTCAGGCCAGACTGTTTACAGTAACTATAGAAACCAGCCATTATATACCGTGGACGGTGCAAGCATCATGCCTTGAGTTACTAATGAAGGAGTCTTGTTACTCCAAGCTCAAGGTTTGATAAAGACATCTAGCAGAGAATTAGTCCAGGACATGATGGTTTGCATGGTTCCTTCAGTCTTGAAGGGCATTTGTAAACTAAGGGATCTGGATGGCTTCTCAGCAGTGGTGAAACGCTTCTTCAGAGAGGAAGTGTCTGTTAAAGAGCTGGAATGAATGGGTCAAAACCAGCATCGCTCACAGAATTCACAAGAGAATGACCACTTGGGCAAGGCAAACACTGGAGGTGGGAGTTGTATATTGCTTATCTATCAACACTGCATTAGCTTCAGCATTAGCAGCAGGGGTGTGTTTGCTAAAGTTAACCCCCCACTGAGAAGGGACACGGGACATGGGGGGCCCAACATCTTCATTATATGCATGAGAAGATGATCTGGAGTCACAATGGTTGAATGCATATAATATAATCTTCATCTGTATTCAGCCCTTCATTGAGCTTAGTGTTTGTTGACGATAGCAAATCTGAAGACGTTATTTGGAGATTTGTCCGTTTTTATTGGCGACACTATAGGCAGAGAGCGGTCTTATTTTCCAGTACTTCAATCAGTGTCACCACTGACACCCAGTTCTTAACATTTAGAATCCTGCCAATGGCTGCCAGATGCTCAATCACCATTATGTTACCTCATTCATTAGATAGTGACTAAACAGACATTTATTTACAAAAAAATCTTTGAGATGACCACTTTAAAAGGGTCTACCGGGCTTAGAACCAAGTGGTTGTTTATAATAACCTGAACCTTTATCGACAACCTATAGATATGGATAGAATATCCTATTAATATTGCCATGATTAGCATAGGGAATACAATTCCATAGGTAGATCCATATAAGTTCAAATCAATCAATCCAATCCAGTCCATTAAGGCAAGTGGTGCCCATAAAGGTAAGGCCGTCTCACATTTGCTCTGCATTATTAAGTGCCTAGGCCACAGCAGCAACGTGGAACCATAACGGTCTGATAGGCCTAAAGCGTTAGTTAAAACCTTTGAAACTTTGCCACGGCTGAGCCTATATAGTTTCATAGGTCACCGTTTAGGTGGCTCCTTTAAAC
>NC_140273.1:8004758-8119758 GCF_964030765.1 Micromesistius poutassou | reverse complement strand
ATGGCCCTGAGGAATGACCCCTTTACCCCATACACCCGCAGTACATCCCACAGTTTCTCCCGGGGGACCCGGTTATATGCCTTCTCCAAATCCACAAAACACATGTAGACCGGATGGGCATACTCCCAGGCCCCCTCCAGGATCCTTGCGAGAGTGAAGAGCTGGTCCGTTGTTCCATGTCCAGGGCGGAAACAGCATTGTTCCTCTTCAATCTGAGGTTCAACAATCGGCCGAACCCTCCTTTCCAGCACCTTAGAGTAGACTTTCCCAGGGAGGCTGAGAAGTGTGATACCCCGGTAATTGGCACACACTCTCTGGTCCCCCTTTTTGAACAGGGGAACCACCACCCCGGTTTGCCACTCCTTTGGCACTGTACCAGACTCCCACGCAATGTTGAATAGGTGTGTCAAACATGACAGCCCCTCAACACCCAGAGCTTTTAGCATTTCTGGCTGGATCTCATCAATCCCTGGGGCTTTGCCACTGCGGAGATGTTTAACTACCTCAGTGACTTCCACCAGGGAAATTGACAATGAACCACCATCAACCTCGAGCTCTGCCTCCATCATAGAGGGCGTGTTAGTCGGATTCAGGAGTTCCTCAAAGTGTTCCTTCCAACGTTCGACTACCTCCTCAGTCAAGGTCAACAGAGTCCCACCCTTACTATACACAGCTTGGATGTTTCCCCGTTTCCCCCTTCTGAGGTGTCGGATGGTCTTCCAGAAACACTTTGGTGCCGACCGAAAGTCCTTCTCCATGTCCTCTCCGAACTTCTCCCACACCCGCTGCTTAGCCTCCGACAAGGCAGCAGCTGCAGCCCTTCGAACCCGCCGGTACCCTGCAACTGCGTCAGCAGTCCTCCGGGATAACATACCCCGGAAGGCCTTCTTCAGTTGGACGGCTTCCCTGACCACCGGTGTCCACCACGGTGTCCGAGGATGTCAGAGGAACCTAAGACCCTGAGGCCACAGCTCACCGCCACAGCTTCAGCAATGGAGGCTTTGAACACCGCCCACTCCGGCTCATTGCCCCCAACCTCCACAGGAATGCTAGAAAATCTCTGGTGTGAGTTGAAGATCTCTAGGACGGGGGCCTCCTCCAGACGTTCCCAATTTACCCGCACTACCCGTTTGGGCTTACCAGGTCTGTCCAGAATCTTCCCCCATTCCCTGATCCTACTCACCACCAGATGGTGGTCGGTCGACAGTTCCGCCCCTCTCTTCACCCAAGTGTCCAAAACATAAGGCCTCAGATCAGCTGACACGATCACAAAATCAATCATCGATCTTCGGCCTAGGGTACTCTGGTACCAGGTACACTTATGAGCACCCTTATGTTCAAACATGGTGTTCGTTATGGACAATCCATGACTAGCACAGAAGTCCAGTAACGACCACTCAGGTTTAGATCAGGGAGGCCGTTCCTCCCCACCACGCCTCTCCAGGTGTCTCCATCGTTGCCCATGTTGGCGTTGAAGTCTCCCAGCAGAACTACGGAGTCCCCTACTGGAGCCCCATACAGGACTCCATTCAGGGTCTCCAAGAAGGCAGAGTACTCTGAACTGCTGTTCGGTGCATACGCACAAACAACAATCAGAGTTTTCCCCCCCACCACCCTTAGGCGTAGGGAGGCGACCCTCTCGTCCACCAGGGTAAACTCCAACACTGAGGTGCTCAGCCGGGGATTTATGAGTATCCCCACACCCGCCAGGCGCCTCATGCCCTGGGCAACTCCGGAGAAGAATAGAGTCCAACCCCTATCCAGGAGTACGGTACCAGAGCTGAGACTGTAAGCCCCACCAGATCTAACTGGTAGCGCTCCACCTCCCTCACAAGCTCCGGTTCCTTTCTCCACAGTGAGGTGACATTCCACGTCCCTAGAGCCAGCTTCTGCCGCTTGGGTTTGGTCCGTCGGGACCCCTGACTTTCACTGCCACCCATGTGGCAGCTCACCCGACCCCAGTGGGTCTCCCTGCAGGTGGTGGGCCCACAGGACGAAGAGGGGGGGGGGGGGGGGGGTTTAACCTATGCACATCGATTGCTTAATGCATAGCAGGTGTGCAGCCCCATACCCCAGAGTCCAATCAGTCTGACTCGGGGCCCAGTGAGGATGCCTAAATCAGCCATCATTCACACACTCCACAGAAAAATCCTGCAGAGAAAATAGTAAAAGCACAAAGGCACTCCAATGTTTCAGATTCAAATTCAGAGGAAATACAGGATATTCTCAAAAGTTAAAAAGATCAAGATCAATATTAAAGGCAATACAGTATAAATTAATCTACACAATAGAGTAGGCCTGTACAACAGGAGGGAATTCCAAACTATTTACCACCTGCTTTGTTTTTAAATTATTTGATTGGATTGACGATAAAATATATTCAATATCAAACTATTTATTTGCAATTAATTATTAAATTTCTTCACAAATAGGGAAAATAAATAAATGAATACATCATAATAATAAGGACAAAACAATTAAAACGACAGGAAGATGTCTTTTTCTAGAGTGCATGGTCCACTGTTGACCACAAGGTGGAGAACTCACATCATGTACCTTTTGTCGAACGGGCCTCTGGCAATAGAACCAAGGGAACCCCGTTGATGCAGCTGATGTTGTTATTACTAAAAGTAATATAGCCTCTTAATAACAAAAAGGAAAAATATATATAATAATGAAACCAACAAAAAAATTAATAATAGGCTGATTATAATAACATTGATAAGAAGTTGAAAAAAAATAATAATTTGGGCCTTGAAGAAATCAATGTAATGTGGGTTTAAATAGAGATCTTATTCCCCATGAAAACAAAAGGGTGGTATCTTGTACAAATACCATGGTCAAATGCAGACAGGCCAAACCTGAAACGGAATGTCCTAAATGAGATGTAGCAGAGTTCAGGCGCAAGGTCAGAGAGAGAGAACCCCCCCCCCCCCCCCCCCACCAGTCCCACCACTCCCCCTATACTCCCTGACTTTGTAATCAGCGCACCCTGCGGCAGCCATTTTGTGTCTATCTGCCTTATCTCCTATTTGCAGTTTCCCCACTCTGTCATTACTCTGCCATTAGTTTTTGTCTAAACCACAGGGCTGTGGCTGACCTTAAAGTCCCTTCAACAACTGGTCTACAAGATAACACATGCACACAAATGAATGAACACACAAACACACAGACGCATTCATATTAATTGACAAACACACAGCCTCACACGCACATACAGAAGACTTTGCGTGTGGGCAAAGAAACACATACTTCAACAACAAACAGCATGAAAACACCTCAAGTCATGTTAAAGTAATGTCTCTTATCCACCCTATTTCTCTCAGACTTGCACACACACACACACACACACACACACACACACACACACACAAACACATACACACACATGCTTGCGGTAACGCGTACACACACACTCACATGCTCGCTTGCACTCACACATGCACGCGGGAACGCACACACACACACACGCACACACACAGCTGTGGTTTAACCAGACATGTCTAAATATTTCATTCAACTAAGAAAACTGATTTTAAAAAATCACTCAGCATTTAACAAAACTAAACTTTAATCCAAATTATACTTAAACAGTAAGTATGTTGTGAGTCTGGTGTAGTATGGTATCGTGCGGTGTGGTATGGTATGATAGGGTATGGTGTGGTATGGTATTGTGTGGTACAGAAGGTATATGGTATATTGTGGTATGGTGTGGTGTTGTACAGAAGGTCTATGGTATATTGTGGTATGGGGTGGTGTTGTACAGAAGGTCTATGGTATATTGTGGTATGGGGTGGTGTTGTACAGAAGGTCTATGGTATATTGTGGTATGGGGTGGTGTTGTACAGAAGGTCTATGGTATATTGTGGTATGGGGTGGTGTTGTACAGAAGGTCTATGGTATATTGTGGTATGGTATGGAATGGTATGATATAGTGTGGTATAGTGTTGTTCAGTGTGGTCTGATATGGTGTGGTATGGTGTGGTATATGGTGTGCTACATTGTACTATGTTGTTATACTACTCCAAGCTAATCCGCTAAAGCTATGCTATGTGTCGCTATGCCAGGTAAAACAATTTATAAAGCGTAAAAACAAATATTGCACGTGAAAAACTATTTTGGAACTGAAATTAAAGAAACTAGTCGTAACAAAAGCATGATTTTTTTTACATATGATTCTGTATTTCTATCGACCAATTAGTTTTTTAGATTCTAACTCTGTTCCTCCTCATTTACCGACCACCAAAACCAAACCCATCATTTATCACTGAGATGTCAAATCTTTTCACAACTTTCTGCACATCCTCTGCTGATGTTATAATTTTAGGTGATATGAACATCCATGTTGACACCCCCTCCTCCCCTTTTGCAGCTGAATTTCTTCAACTACTGGACTGTTTTAATTTAAATCAACTTGTTGATGTCCCCACGCACACCAGGGGGCACACCTTGGACCTGGTCATTACAAACTCTGCCCCTCTCACCAACCTGCAGGTGTATGACCTCGGTGTGTCTGATCACAAGGCCATTTCTATGGATCTGAAATCCCCATCCAGCCTCTCCAAGCAAAAGCGGAATATCTGTTTCAGAAACCTAAATAACATAAACCCAGAACTCTTGGCAGCAGACTTTCAACATCTTTCCATACACTTTTCATCAGCCGACGAAGCAGTGGACTACTACAACAGCCATCTGAGCAGCCTCCTGGACCTCTATGCCCCTGTTAAAACCAGAACAGTCACCTTCACCCGCTCAGCTCCCTGGTTCACAGATGGGCTTCGCAAGATGAAGGCAGCAGGTCGGGTCCATGAGCGGCGCTTCAAAGCCTCTGGCCTTACTGTCCACAAACAAATTTACCGGGAGCAACAACAAAAATATGCACAGTCCCTCAAAGATGCAAGGTCACAGTTTTACTCCAATGCCATCAGAAACAGTCCAGGAAATTCCAAGCAGCTTTTTTCCACTGTCAATCACCTTCTCAAACCACAACCCACCCCACTTACTGCCACTACAGAAGAGCAGTGCAATAAATTCATGGACTTTTTCACATCAAAAATTGCACATATTCGCTCTGCCCTTTCTGGTCCTCCCACCCTAACTGTTCCTCCAACGTATACTGTCTCGCAACCCCTAAACTGCTTTCCTGAGGTTTCATCAGAAGAGGTGCAGAACATCATCAGGAAGATGAAATCCTCCACCTGTCCCCTGGACCCTCTCCCAACCTCCCTGGTGAAAACCCATATCACTGTCCTAACCCCGCTGATCACTGCTGTGATAAATCACTCCCTCCAAACTGGTCACGTTCCCCCTGCCTTAAAAAATGCCATAATCAGACCACTGCCCACTCTTGATCCAGAAGTCCTATCCAACTACAGGCCCATCTCAAATCTCCCTTTCATATCAAAAGTACTTGAAAAAGCAGTTGCCACCCACCTTCAGGACCACCTCAAACACAATAACCTCTTTGAAAAATTCCAGTCCGGTTTCCGCTCCACCCACAGCACAGAGACTGCCCTCGTCAGAGTCACAAACGACCTCCTCATATCATCTGATGGTGGCTTTCCCTCCCTCCTCATCCTCCTGGACCTGTCTGCTGCATTTGATACTGTCGACCATGACATTCTTTTAAACCGGATCCACCGTACCATTGGACTAAATGACACTGCTCTCAGTTGGTTCAAATCATACCTCACAAACCGGACAGAATACATCTCCCTGGGTCACTCCAAATCAAATCCACACACAGTCACCTGCGGTGTCCCCCAGGGGTCAGTCCTTGGCCCCCTCCTCTTCATCCTCTACCTCACCCCCCTTGGCCAAATCATCAGCCATCACAAAATTTCATTCCACTGCTATGCTGATGATACACAGCTATATGTAAATGCCACAGCTGCAACCCCATCCTCACAATCATCCCCATCAAAACTCACCACCTGTCTGGAGGAGATAAAGGTATGGATGGAGCATAACTTCCTCCAACTAAACAGCTCCAAAACCGAAGCCATATTGATTGGCACTCCTCACCAGACCAAATCATCATCCATAACCAGCATCACCTTTTCTGGCTCCAACATCCCCCTCTCATCAACAGTCACAAATCTTGGTATAAAAATGGACTCCCAACTCACTTTTGAAGCCCATATAAATCACCTCTGAAAAGCTGGTTCATGCCTTTATCTCCTCCAGACTGGACTACTGTAACACACTTCTCATTTGGATCCCTAGCAAGAGTCTGCAGAGGATTCAGTACATCCAAAACTTTGCAGCTAGGATCCTGAGATGCGGAAATATGAGCACATTACCACCATTCTCCACTCACTCGGAGTGGAGTGAGACTGGCTTCCCGTCTCCTCCAGGATTGAGTACAAGGTTTCCCTCCTCACTCACCAATGCATCCATGGACATGCCCCCCCCTACCTCAAAGAAATTATAAACCCACAAAACACAACACGCTCCCTCCGCTCAACCCACTCAAACCTCCTCCACATACCCAGAACCAGACTCAGGACCATAGGAGATAGGGCCTTCTGTGCAGCTGCCCCACGTCTGTGGAATGCCCTCCCTGATTCCTTGAGGGCACCACAATCCACTGACTGTTTTAAAAAAGGTCATAAGACATTTATTTTTAGCAAAGCTTTTGGTTTTTTGTTTTTAAAACCTTTTATTTTTCCTTTTCCTTAAACTGCTTATCTTTTGTTTTTAACTTGTAGCACTTTGAGATCTATGATGAAAAGTGCATTATAAATAAAATGTATTATTATTATTATTATGCACGTTTAATTCAGTATTTTGAAGTTGCTTTTGCTACTGTAACTGAAACTACCCCTGCTGATCAATAAAGTGTGACAGTTCTGTACTCATTGGAGTATGGCAAAAAAGCTGTCCAGACAATGCCTTTGTCTATTGAAAATCTCATTTAACTTTCCAATTAAAACAAACTGAGCTTTTGACCTTTTGATATAATGTCAATTTCTATCAGTGTTTTTGCAATCGGGTCCAGTTATTTTCTTTAATTGTAATTATTTATTAAAACAAATTATGGCTGTCCATTTATTGTCTTACACAGACATAGTTTACTGTTATCTTAAAATATTCAGTTTAGTATGGTTGAAACATTTTGGCTTTTTACTGTGCTGTCAAAGTCAAGAAATATAAAAAAATAAATGATTCATATTCTTCTGACTCTTCAACCTCCTCTCCATGTCCTGTTACCCTCACACTGGCACTTCCTGACTCCATTTGACTCTCTGACTCCTCCAGATTACATTTATTGACCCATTGTCTGCACAAAGAATAGACTGTACACATTCTACAGTATTTTGGTAAATCTCCATGCCCATGGAATCAAAGGGCCCTAAAGAGTCAATGGTAGCTCTCAGATGCTCCATTCCCATGTTCCTCTGCAGGCTTACCAGACCAGGAACCCATCACCCCAGAGTTTCCAATATCTGTCTGGACGGTGTCCTCTTCCCAGTCGATGACGGGAATAAGATAATCCTATAATCAAAATCAAAATGAGGATTAATGCACACTTAAAGGACACCTAAATGGTTGTGTTATGTTACACATTTCTATTGATAATAAAAAACTAAAACCTCTGGATCAGCGATGGGATGTTGTAGTTGACCAACTTCCCACAGTTGGTTTGGCGTCATCATGTTTTCGGTTCTCAGTGGAAGATTGTCCCACCACTGATCTGCTGTATCTAAAATGTTATATTGCTGATCTGCTGTTTCAACAATAAGTGTACTGTCTACCTCAAAGAAAAGCGGAACCATCATGACCATCTGTTCATAAAAAAGACATATGTGAGACATCGAAATGCTGAAATATTGGAACTGCTGATCCGCGGTTTCGATGCTAAGTATACCGGTGGCCTCCGAAGAAAACGGGAACAATCGTGCACATCTGCTCATGGGAAAAAAGGGACTTTCAGCGACACTACCATATATGAGTAGGACTTCTGAATCTAGTGGTGTCATCATGTGGAAAATATTGAGATGTTGCATTGTTGAACTGCTGAGCTTCTGCGTCAGCAAATAATTTACCAAAGGGCCTCAGAAAAAACAGGAACCTCCATACCCCTCTGCCTCTGATTAAAACTGAATATAACTGTATCATAACTACACATGGGCCATTCGCACACACAAGTCAGCTGGCGACTAGTATATATAGAGCGCACCCAGGACCCTCTCGGCAGCACTTCTTCTCCTCCCTTCTTTTACTCACTGACCCACAGGGTCTGATGGAGTCACTCGTTGACGGTGGTAAGAGACACCACAGAGTTCGATCGAAACGCGTGTAGCCTAAATTTAGCTTAACCTCGTAGGGGCTTAAACGAGTGACCTGTGTTGGCCACATAGACCAGAGTCTCCCTCCACCGAGCTTAGCCGAGGGCCTCTAACACGTACAAAGAGGGCCGGCACAGGTTAAGCCCCGGGGCCGAAGAGAAACCAGTATCGGGTACCCCCCTCCTAGACGTCAGGAGAGGTCTTCCCACCTAGTGCGACTGAAGGTTCTCACATAGCCCTCATACTATAAAAACCCATTATAGGTTGGAACACTCGACACTATGCCTCATGTTACTATGTTATGCTATGATGTTATGCTATAGTTGTTGTGTTGCTACAATATTCCATGCTACATGTTATAATGCTATGTGCTGCTACGGCACAGCGGGTGTTATGAATGCTATTGATTTAAAATAAAAAACACATCTGCCTGATGAAATGAGGTGAATTGCTGCTCTTTGTGTTGTTTTCGTTCCGGCTTCATAGGCTTGCCTCATCTCTCGTCATCTCACTGAGCAGGTGCACGGCCTTGGTCAATGAACTGTGAAAGCTCAGCTCCTGTTCCTCCTGGCTGGAAACAGACACAGCGTTTATCACCGTTTCATTTACTCCCCCTTTCATCCTTTCCTTTCTGCTAGTGCATTCTAGAGTGTCTGAGTTTGACGTCAGTCACAGCTCTCAGAGATGGAAGATAAGAGAGCACAGCTAGAAAAAATAGGGTAGAGCTTTGTGTGTGTGTGTTTTTCTGTGTGTATCTGCGGGTGTGTTTGTGCATAAGTGTTTGTGTGAATATGTTAGT
Source organism: Micromesistius poutassou (assembly GCF_964030765.1). Classification (NCBI taxonomy): domain Eukaryota; kingdom Metazoa; phylum Chordata; class Actinopteri; order Gadiformes; family Gadidae; genus Micromesistius; species Micromesistius poutassou. The sequence goes on along the minus strand of NC_140273.1, from coordinate 8,110,668 downwards.
GTGTTTGTGTTTGTGCATGTGTGTGTATGCATGTGTGTGTGTGTGTGTGTGTGTGTGTGTGTGTTTGTGTATATACGTCAGTCTGTGGCTGTGTGTGTCCTGTATATGTCTCTGACCACATCTACATCTTTTATGTCTTATCCTGAATAATGCATAAATCCCCTGGGCAAGGGTCCCACACAGCCCTCCACCCCCCATCACAACACACACACATGCACCCAACCCCACCCCCACATAGACCCACACACACACACACACACACACATACCCCTATCCCCGCCCCCACATACACACACACACACACACACACACACAGCTTCCATTTGCACAAAATAATAAATGCCAGAGTATCAAGTTAATTATCAACAGACAAAATCACATGCATACTAAGGCATCATCATCCCCGCCACCACAACCACGAGTAGGCACTGATCACACGTAGCAGGAAACCAAATGTTTGACGCAAAGCACAGTTTCTCTCATATTCGTGTTCCTGCAATTTCCTGTTTAGGTAGTTGAACTTCCTGTTCAACTACCTAGTAGAGAGTAAGTATTTTATCAAATCTGCTTGTATCTGTATACTTGTGAAAGGCTTGTGATTGCACCAGCAGGCAAATATGTGTGTGACTGTGTGTGTGCTTGTGTGGTACTTTGCATGTGTCCAGTGTATGTGTTTGTGACAGTGTGTGGGTGTGTTATGACTGTGTGTGTGTGTGTGTGTGTGTGTGTGAGTGACAACTTGTTACTGTGTTTTTGTATGACTGTGTGTGTGTGTGTGTGTGTGTGTGTGTGTGTGTGTGTGTGTGACTGTGCATTTGACAATGGGTGTGTGTGTGTGTGTGTGTGTGTGTGTGTGTGTGTGTGTGTGTGTGTGTGTGTGTGTGTGTGTGTGTGTGTTTAACCGTTTTTGTAAATCAGACTCATGACAAGATCCTGTGTGTCAAATTTATAATTATGTTATGATTCAAAAAACATCTAATTTGACTTTCCAACGTCCGGGCGGTTCTCCTCGTGGCGTCCACTATCCCATGCATGTTGACGCTTGCTGAAGTCTCTGTGTGCACCCAGGCTCAAAAACTCCTGACGCCAAACTACAGCAATCCACAGTAAAGCTATAGATTTAAGGTTTCTGGTTTCCACAGGGACTGTACATACTGTAACCTATGAGGATAGATGCTGTGAAGGGGGGGGGGGGGGGGGCTTATTCCTACAACGTTATTTCATTTGTCAGTTACCATAAATGGGTTGAAAACTGCCAGTAATTGTGTAACATAATCAGTTGTTTAATCCAAATTAGATACCCAACGTCCACACTCAATTTATGCTATCTTTTTTTTTTTATTGGCTGGGAACACCAGCCTAGTCCGTCCGTAGGTGTCTGTGGTCCTGGAAGAAAGCTATTCGGGCGACCCACACATAGGCCTACCTGAGCATGCCCTACAGGTTTTAGGCCATTCGTTTTTTTGTCGAAACTAGGCTACCTCGCTGCGTCAGTCCAACATCCGCGAGAAATGCAGTGAACTAAACTTTATAACGATCACAGTCAGTAGGCCTACTAACAAGCCTAAACACCCACCAGTAATGGCCGTAATCAGATCCGAGGTGCGTGAGAGAATGAAAACACTATTGAAACGGCGACGCACACATCAACACATCATTATGCCAGAATAACAACGATTTGTCAACATGAAACACTTTACAACGTTTACATCATTCTATCGCGAGTTGGTGTCAGAAATTGGGAGAAGAGGTGACGAGAGAGAGAGAGAGAGAGAGAGAGAGAGAGAGAGAGAGAGAGAGAGAGAGAGAGAGAGAGAGAGAGAGAGAGAGAGAGAGAGAGAGAGAGAGCGCGCGCGCGAGAGAGAGAGCGCACTGGCTGTGCACGGCCGGGGAGCTGTGCGCGTTCACGGGTTGCTGAGCTGAGAGAGTCGTTACGGACCGGAGGAGAGAGAGAGAGCGAGTGGGAGGGATAGAAAGCGAAGGGAGGGAGGAGAGCGTTTATTTCTAGTGACAGCCAACAGTAGCACCACATACAGCCAGAAGAGCGAGCCCCGACAAGGTATGTAATGAAAATCGAGTATTCCTCCTGTAGTACTTGAATGAAGACGTTCATTTAGTATCAATTAACGCAGACTTAGCATTATGTTTGCTGGGCGACCATTCGACTGCGGTACCCCCAGTCTCACCGGCCCGGTTATGTTTTGTTGTGTGTCCACAGATGCTGAGCGTCGCCCTGCTATACGTGTGTGCATTCGTCTTCGGACAAGTCTGCGCTAAATCCGATAACGGCAATTTTTTGGATGATAAGTGGCTGGCGGGGAGATGGGACAAATTCCGAGACGTAAGTCCCATTTATGTCGCCTTTTCACGTGTTAATTGCGCTCGCTATTGTTTTCTCTCCTCTCATGTACCATGTCATCAGGATAGGCCTGCTCACTTGCTTGGAATCACGCGCTTCTCGTTTCCTCGGCGCATAGCGGGGCTCGTGTGTGTGTGAGACGTTTTTTTTTGTACTGTTATTGTCGCGGAAAATTAGCTAAATAATTGATATATTAGCAGCGCCACCGAGACAGAAATAATCACGTTATGTTGTAGCACAGAAGGAGAGAGGGAGAGAGAGAGAGAGAAAGAGAAAGAGAAAGAGAAAGAGAAAGAGAGAGAGCCCTTTAGCCCAGCTAGCCTTGGCCCAAGGTGTCTTGCCGTGTGCCACCACCGCCACCATGGTGGTCCTAAGGGGGGGCTGGTGGAGCAGGTACCCGGGAACTGCACCAGCAGGGCCCTCGAATCAACACGGAAGGTTTCAACTGCTAGCAAGTCTACAGCAACGACAGACCCGTGCTAATGAACTAATGGGTCGAAACGAAGGACAGAGAAACAAACACGTAGCGTAGAGGACAAAAGACATCAGAGAAATAATTGGTTGATTTTTTAGCCCTTGGTGCGTTCTACGTGTTTGCCTACCTGTGTGGCTGTCTGCGCATTTGTCTACAGTTTGCTCTCTCTCTCTCTCTCTCTCTCTCTCTCTCTCTCTCTCTCTCTCTCTCTCTCTCTCTCTCTCTCTCTCTCTCTCTCTCTCTCTCTCTCTCTCTCTCTGTACTGGCATTGCAGTGATTGTGTTAGTGCTGATCTGGCTGCTGAACTGTGCTGCTGCTAAGTGTCTTTCTAGCAGGCTTCTGTCAGCCACCATTAAGCTGATAGAAGACTACTTGGCATGGTAGCACGGTAAAGGTGGGGTACACCTTTAGGCTACTGTGTGTTATCAGGAAGATCTACGTGCATAAAGATATGAAGGGAATGGGGAGTACACTGTCGGACTGACACCAATTCTGACTTTGTGACTTCAATGTGTGATGTCAACATGGTATGATAATTGTTCAACTCTGACTCCATCTAACTATCTATCTATCTATCTATCTATCTATCCATGGATTGATGGATCTATCTATCTATCTATCTATCTATCTATCTATCTATCTATCTATCTATCTATCTCTTCTTATCTACCTATCTATCTATATAACTATCTATCTATCTATCTGCATTGCTCCAGGAGGCTAATTCAAACACTACTGTGTTTGTGGTTTAAAAATACTGCTCAATAGAGTTTTATGGGATGTACTAGGAAATTTAAAAAGAAACAATAACCTAATTTAAGATATTAAAGTATAGCCTCAGGTCATTATGTTTGTGTTCTTTTAAGAAAACAGGATATCCTGCCTCTAACCACACATGTAATGGGTGCACAGAGGCAGTGCATGCACACACACACACACACACACACACACACACACACACACACACACTCAACACATGCTCATAGTCACATGCCCGCGAACACACACACACACACACACACACACACACACACACACACACACAAACACTCAATCACATTCTCATGCGCACATGCCCGCACACACACACACACACACACACACACACACACACACACACACACACACACACACACACACACACACACACACACACACACACACACACATATGCACACAAACACACACACACACACACACACACACACACACACACACACATATGCACACACACGCACACAGACACACACACACACACACACATATGACCTCATATATGCACACACAGTCGTCTGCGATAATGGAGCAGTGGTAATAGAAAGAAAACAATAGAGATTTATTTTACCCACGTCGGGACTCCGACTTGGGTAAAATAAATCTCTATTGTTTAGAACCAAGTTCCTTTAGGTCGGGTCGGAGTCCCGACGTGGGTAAGGACCAAGTTCCTTTAGGTCGGGTCGGCACTTTCTAAAATGCCTTTTTAACTTTGCCTTTATTTTCTATCTATTTTATTTTTTTTACTTATCTATTATTTTCTTTTATTGTATGACAATGTTTATATGTTAAGCACTTTGAGTCTGCCTTGTTTATGAAAAGTGCTATATAAATGAAGTTGCCTTGCCTTGCAAGGCAAGATATTTCATAATCTTGGCTGGCTTTTGATGTCAGTCGGTGACTTTCTCCCTGTTTGATTCCTGCCACCATCACAGGTACGCACGCCAGCCAATCAGTGAGGGAGGACCGCTTGACACACCTTCCAAGGTCCAATTATTGAGCAGGGTTTTGGATTATGCAAATGTTGATCCTGGCAGTGTAGGAGCACTCGCGGTGAAGTGTGCACTGCTGATTAGCATGAGCTTTACACTGTGTGCTTAGTTGCTGAGAAAGACAGGAAGCAGGAAAGTGAGAGAGCGATAACTGTGTTGTGTGTGTGTGTGCGTGTGTGTGTGTGTGTGTGTGAGTGTGAGAGAGGGAGATAGAGAGAGGGAGAGAGACTAGGTGTGTGGAGAGATCCTGGGGAGATCTGAGTATGTACAACAGGGAGGTCTATTAATACCCCACATGGTAATAAGGACAGAGTTAACCTGTTCACACAGCCAGATAGATATACAGAAAGACAGATAGACAGGGAGCTAAGTCAAAAGACATGGCGGTCAGCTGGCTAAAGGTTAGGTTAGGCAGCCACATGTCAACATGTGTTATTTCTAGTTCTGTAGTGGTGGGTCTCACCGCCACTTCATGTGCTACTGCTGGTGATAACACCAAACATACGCTGTCTCTTCTTTCATATCCAGCCTTGCTTCGGCATACTGTAGCCCAAATACCCAGCAGACCGTAGGCAGAGATCTGCGCAGGATGGCCCTATGAGCTGGAGGAAGGCATCAGGCCACAGCTCTGCATGGCGCTCATGCCCTTTAATTATTCAGTGAAGGAATACCCTCAGACAGCCCTACTTTGGGATAAGTAAGTCCTCCATTAAACATTTGTATTCAAGGAGAATATTGCAGTACTTGAGATGATGATGTACTTTTCAGGATTACAAGGACCAGTGCCCATCCATCCACATGCCCTCTCATTGGCTAGACACATTCTGGTCCAGGCCATAAATATGTTGGCAAAGCTTGCATTTGTTTGTTAAAGGCTGTCCATTATTACACATTATTTTCAAGTCAGAATATTACAGTATTTGAGATGATGATAATGTAGATGATAATGATATACTTTAAAGCATTACACATACAAGTTTTAGCCTTGTAGTGTCTTTGTAACCTATTCATCTACATTCCACAATCAAAATGGGTTATATTATGCAATCACTGCAATACAAATTTAAATTTTTTTTTGTGCATTTCTTTAAGAGAAAGCAAGATTTAAACCAGTGATATTTACATGACTGTTTAATCTGTTTGTTGGTGTGAATGTGTGTGTGCGTGTGTGTGCGTGCGTGTGTGCCCGTGTGGGTGTTTATGTTTGAATATGTGTATGTATATGCATGCTTATGCCTGTGAGTGTGTATCAGCATCATGCTAACATCTGTATGTGTGTATCTGTGTGCCTTGGCTGGGCCCCCTACCCCTGGTTTTGATTTAAAACAAAGAAAGTGCTGTAAGAGCAGCACCCCCCCCCCCCCCCCCCCCTTCTTCCCCATCCTCAAAAAAACTACAACATACTGAATCTGGCCTTCATAAAAGCCTAAAGATAAATCCTCCCTCCACTTTAATTTGCTTTAACATTTGCGTTTCATCCCAGCCTCTATAACTCGTCCCTTTTGTCCGGGAGCCCCTTAACTGGGTCTCTAGCTAAGTGCCACCACCACAAAGGATCCCAAGCAGTGATTTAGGAACCATTCTCGGGTTCTGGAGAAGGCCCGGGGGTCTCGCTGGTACTGCACTGCTGTTATCCCGGCTGCTTCAGAGCCCATAGTCTGCTGTGGTTACTGGGCCCTGACTGCCTCACAACACTGGGAGGGAAGGGAGGAAGGAAGGGAGGAGGAGGGGGAGAGGTGGCTGGAGGAGAAGGAGAGAGGAAAAACAACCACGTAACACGTGATGGCGACGTTGTGTTAGATCGTATTCATTGTCATGTTGTTAATGTCAATGTTGTTATTGTTATGTTGCATCAGAGACACACGACACGTGTTGATGAAGCATGTCATCACAGAGTACTGTCCACGTTTGTGTGTCAGGTGTGTATAGGTGTGAAGTAACACTTTGCTTGGATAATCTATTAACGGTTATGTAGGAAATGGATCCATGGTAGACAAGGCTGCGTTTGAACGGATGTGAATAGTCAATAACCCGACGTGAACGTGTTCACCATTGTCCGTTGGCCGAGATTGTCCTGAGAAACGAGAGGTCTAATTCACCACCAAGGACACGGCGCGATGAACTAGGGCGGCTTGGGAGGTAATGGATGAAATATCAAATTGTGGTTGATTTTGATCTAAATTGCTCTCCGGAAATCTGGCGGATGAGGCCGGCCTCTTAGAAGCGTTGTTGTAATGGAGCCTGGGCCGCTGTGGTGCAGACATGCGTGACTGTCTGATATCAGGCGTCTCCTCTCCTCTCCCCCACTTCTTACCCCCCAGAGGGGAAGGTAGACTCCAGACAACATCGACCTTCTTACCAACATCACCATTTCATTTAAATCATTCATTTATTTAGTGTAAATAAACAAACAAAGGCCTGCATTGGCAACTTTGGTGGTTCAACATCAACTTTGCCATATTGGCACTTTACATGCATTTGACACCGTAGCAACTTGATACAAGATGTGGCCCTGCAGTGAACTGAGGGAGAGGGTGGTCGCGTGGGCGCCGGGCTTGGATTCTGGTGTTAATTAGCGTCTTAAAGCTGTTCCGTTTGGGTTCTGTTTTAGATTTGCGTCTTAAACTGTCAACTCTGAAGTCCTCTAGTAGCACCTCCTCCCACATCCTCGACTCCCCTTCTCCTTTTGACCTCTGGGTTCTCCTCTGCTGCCCACCGCTCCACAACACTCCTCCTTTCTTCCTCTTCTTCTGCTCTGACCTACCTCTTCACCACTCTCTTTTTATCCTCCTGTTTGTCCCCCTCCCTTTGCTTTTCCCTTATTCACCCTTCACCCGTGTCCCAACTCTCCTCTCATCCCCTCTTTCTCTCCTCACCCTCTCTTCCCTCTCATCCTCTCCCCTCTCTCCCCTTCTCCCCTCCCTTCTCTGCTCTGCTCCTCTCCTCTCCTCCCCTCCACCCCTTCCTCTCCCCATCCCCCTCCTCTCCCCTCTGCTCTATTCCTCTTCCCTCTCTTTCCCCCTCCTGTCCCCTCCCCCTGTCCTCCCCCCCGTCCTCCTCCTCCCCCCTCCGTCTGTCCTGTGTCGTGTGTGTTGTGGAGGGTGAATGATGTAGGGAAGGTACAGAGCTCCAGGCCTTTTCTGCTTCAAAGGACTTTACTTTAAGTGTGTGCATGTGTGTGTGTGGGTGGATGTGTCTCTCTATCTCAGTGTGTGTGTGTGTGTGTGTGTGTGTGTGTGTGTGTGTGTGTCTGTGTGTGTGTCTGTGTCTCTCTCTCTTTCTCTCTCCAAGGTTCTTCTTAGTATGTGTGTGGAGGTTTGTCCCTCAGTATGAATATGTGTGTGTGTGCGTATGTGTGTTTTATAGACACTGTGGGTTTCAAAAGTGCATGCCCATGAATGTGACATGCTTATGCATTACAACCAGAGGATGACAATTGACACACTCATGCATACACACTCAACATACACTTTCTCTCTACTGTATTCAGAACACAGGAAGACCGCACTTCTGCACAGCTCACATGATATTATTAGTAAATGTGTGTGTCTGTGTGTGTGTGTGTGTGTGTGTGTGTGTGTGTGTGTGTGTGTGTGTGTGTGTGTGTGTGTGAGTGTGAGTGTGTGTGTGTAGCCTATGTATGAATGTATTTATGTATGTATGTATGTGGGAGAAGAGAGAAAGAGAGATGAAGGATTGATATTGTGCCATGCTCTTGGGAGGCCATTAGACCATGTTGAGTCCTGGTTGTCGGAGTATTGAACTCTGGGTATTGTAGTGTTTGGAATGCGGGGGCTGGCTGGCTGCCTGTGCACTAGAGTGCAGCCATTCAGCTATTAAATGTTTTGTACTGCTGACAGATTCTGGCACTACAGTCATATTTTGGGATTGTTTTGTCAGTGGGGTGAGTCTGTGCGTTCGTTTTTTGGAAATTTGTGCATGCATGCATGTCTGTGTGTATGTGCACATTTGTGTGTGTATCTGTGTGTGTGCGCATATGTGCATGTGCGTGTGTGAGTGTGTCTCTGTGAATAAAACCAGTCTTCAGGGGCCACTTCCCAGAATGCATCTCTTTCATCATGTCCATCCACTGAGTCGCTGGAAGCCAAACAGAACAGGAACCAGAAGTACCACTATGTCCCGCTTTCTATTATATACTATTATTTTATGTTCTGCTCTATTTTATAAGTTCATGTTATGTTCCATTCTATTATTATATGTTCTGTTCTATTCTTTTTTATAAAACGGGTGGCTTAAATCAAGCGATCTGATTGGTTCCCAACTGTTGTATATTGAGTGTATACACAGAGCTATGATGCCCGTTCAGTTTACAGAGTTCAGTATCACTCCGCACCTAACTTGAACTGTTGTTTATTTATATATAAAAGCAATAGCATAGTTCACTGAAGCCTAAAAATATGTTGATTGCTGGAGAGGGTGGAAATGTTGTAAAGCAATAGGCACACGGTGAGTGAACTCGATAGTAGGCTAAATTGCCGGCGAACCAAGCTACCGTCACTAGCCTAGCTTTCTCTCTGAAGGATGCTACAGTGTGTTGCATAGCAACCGCCGCACACTTTGCAGGCAGCCAGGAGAGGGACTACTTTTTGGTATTCGTTAAAAAAAATGCTTTTCCGACTTTCTCGCTTTTACAAAATTGAAGGTGTCTATGAGTTTCATTTCGCCATACTTACGTAACCATTTTATAAAAACAATAGATCACTTCAGTCAGTGAAATGTGCTCATTATACCACAGTTAAGGGGGTCGCCGTCCCTCTGCTGCGCGGAGGGGCGGCACATACCACAGCATGTCGTGATCTATTGCTTAAATGTTCTGTTGAAATGATTCCTTCCATGTTCTGTTATCTTTTCTTCTGTTATGTTCCATTCTATTCTCTACGTTTGTGTTCTGTTCTATTCCCTTCTACATTATAAGTAAAAGTATCATTATACATTTTAGTTTTAGGGATTAGTATTTAAAATTAACCACAACGTTTATAGTATGTAGTATGCCAGGACATGAATTCCCTCCTGATGGTGTCTAGACGCTGGTGGTGGTAGTGACTATGGATGGAGTTCCTCATCTTTTACTCAGGTGGAGCTTAGTCCCATAGGGAAGGGGATGGATGAGGGCTGCAACGGGTCTCAATGAAAACTGGGTTTGAATTGATTGGTTGAGAGATTAAGGGAGGGGCCTCCAATGACAGCGTGGGAATCTAGAACCAACACAGATCAATGAGAAACAGTGTAGGCCAAGTAGTTGTATTATATCAACTACATACATCAACTACACACAACTACATATATGATACATGTAATTGATAGAGAGAGCACAAAGTAAATTGCGTATATATGTATATTTATATATTAAACATATTATTTTTCAGATTGTGGCGTGGCAGACACAGTACTGCACAAACACAACATACCAATAGGGCCTGGACATGCAGACATTTAAAATACCTCAGCTTGTGCTGGATAATGATGTCTTGAGTTCACACTCATAAATCAGACTTGTGTGATCTAGTTAGGCTGCAGAGGCCAACGAGAGGGAGAGAGGGAGCGAGGGAGAGAGGAAGAGAGAATTGAATCGAGAATAGAGAGAGTGACGGAGCTAGAGAGCGGGGAGACGACACTCACCAGATTGTAGTTTTTCTCGCTGGAAAGAGCCTCAGGTTCTTTAAAAACCTTCTTAAATTCAACCTAGTATCTCTTTTATCTGGAGCAAGTGGAGCTGTATAACCTTAGAAACGAGACCCCTAACATCAGGATTTGTGTGCCCGTGTGTGTGTGTGTGTGTCTGAGAGAGCAAGAGAGATAAAGGGGGGGGGGGGGGGGGGTAGTGCGTTTCATGAGGAACGGCGTGTGTTTATCTACTGTGGGAACCTGGGGGAGGCAGGAAGGAAGGAAGCAGGGAAGCTTTAGGAACCATCACCGCTGGGAAGCTGACACACCCCTGCTTTCATACACCTTTTTCAGACACTCACGGCTCATGGATGGTTGGTTTAGTGATTCCGTTCGCACAGTTAGACACGGCGATAATATAGATGAGAAATTGGTACAAGAAATGTATTTTGTCAAGTGGTGTGACAGTGAGCACTTGATGTTAACCTAGGGGAGTGGACACAGACTACCAATGTTTGATGGAATGTTTCTCTTGGGAAGGACACTAATCCTGTTATGAAATAGGTACATATTAAACTGTTTCCTCTATTGGCAAACACTAGAAGATTGAGACAGTTTTATTTCCACTGTGACCTGGAATTTCAGTATAGGTCAAAGACCTGTAAACATAATAAATAAATACCATAAATACCAGATAGTTGTGGTGTTTGTTTGTTAGCAACGTGTTGCGTAAGCCGGCAGCACACTTCAAACATAGATTTTATTCGGGCTGGCAGAGACGGAAGAAGAATCTTGCAGAGAAGCGTTTATGTTTTGTACTGAATACTGCTTTGGGTTGGCAGCTGAATGTTCAATTAGTTGACACCACTGGGGTTTCCGTGGAGACGTGGGGAAATCGGAAATCCGGTTGTGGAATGGAAATAAATCAAAGAAAAATCACTCAAGTATTTGACTTGTATTTGAAAAAGTTTGGCAAGTTGTTTTTTTGTCTGTGCCTAAATTAGTTTCTACAATAAGTTTGTTGACCGCTTAACAGCTAACCTGTTATGTTTGTTTGTGTTTATTTTTATTCATTTTTTGTATTGTCATTTTATTATTACATTTTCTATTTCATTCTTTTCATAATTCTTGTGAGAATAACCCTGGCCTCTTGGAGTGTCACAGCTACAAGTTATTTAAAAAAACAGAAAGATGGCACTTCTCACCTCAACACGACCTGCGTTTTGAGCCCAGAAGGCGCGCTAGCTTGAAGGAAACGTTATCTTCTTTTTAAACATTTTAAACATATAGCCTGCTTTAGGCCTTGACGGCAAAATAAACATCAGCCCAAAAAATCCATTAAACAAATAAGGATGTGGGACCCGGAAGGATATATGACCGTGGTTAATACGGTATAAGGAATTATTTATGATGTTGATACATTTTGGGGGTGTATTCAAGATCCACAACTAAAGCAACTAAAGCAACCCCACCTAACTCTTCATCAACGCCCGCTGCTATTCCACCTCTCTCTCACACACATACACACATGTACACACACACATCGCACGTACTGTACGTGGTGGGGTACTACGTTGCTAACAAACAAACACCACAACTATCTGGTATTTATGGTATTTATTTATTATGTTTACAGGACTTTGACCTATACTGAAATTCCAGGTCACAGTGGAAATCAAACTGTCTCAATCTTCTAGTGTTTGCCAATAGAGGAAACAGTTTAAGATGTACCTAATAAATACCTTCAAAATATAGATGATTGTATAACTACACCATCAAAACATCATATTGTTATTACCTTTGTGTTATTGTCATTGTTTGTGTGTGTGGTTGTGGTTGTGTGTGTGTGTGTGTGTGTACTAATGTGTGAGGCTGCGGGGTCATGTGTTTCATGCAAATTGCCATGTTGTGATGAAAAACAAGAAGATGTGATTAGTCAAGCATATGTCCTCCGAACACACACGCACACGCACATACACACACACATAGCTGTCACTTGTTACCACTGCCAAAGCAACACATTTGCATGTGGGATAACTCCGCCGGGAGCAGTAGTCATGTGATCAAAGCTATATTATTTTTACAATATATCTGCAAGCAGAGAGAGAGAGAGAGAGAGAGAGAGAGCGTGTGTGTATTTGAATTTGGTCGAAACGTTACCTGACCTTCACCTTCTTGTTTTAAAGTCTTTATAAATACTAACAAGAAAATGTATTTCTTTTCTCTCTATCATGCTACCTGAAGGAAGTGGAGGTTTGTTTCAAGTTTCCTTGCTGGCTTCAAGTCTGCCTTTTCTCTGTCTCTTATTGTCTAAGGAATCTCTACCAATCTCTGATTGTTTGTAATGGTTTCTAATGGTTCTATTTTCAGGAGCCAGGAACATGGACACCAAGCAAGCCCATGGACCAAGGTGAGATTATGATTGACATAGTGTTGTGTATAAAGTCGGGTTGGTTATGTTGCTGGTGTGTGAAGTCAGATTGGTATTGGTACTGGTGGAACAAGGACTTAATGTAGCAAGCTTTACAAAAACCGAGCTAATGCTACATCGCTTCCTCTCTTTAAATGATGAATGTTTCTTGCAAAAAAGAATAAGATAAAGAATAAAATAATCAAGATGCCTCATTCTCATAGACGAAACTGAATGGACCGATGGCCATCTTGCTAGTGCTGTATCTTCACCACTACTCTCTCTGTTGTTGTGGTTATCACTGCAAGCCTCAAGGAGAGCACACACACACCACACACATGTTTGCGCCCACACATGTACACACACATACGCACCCACAGTTCTGTCGAGGAAACAATAGCATTAGACTAGCGCTGGCGGAGAGAGCGTGAGGATAATCAGAGAAAATCAGATCAGGGATTACAGTAAGGCTCTTTGGCTCAGGGTCAGAGGTCACAGACTCACCGTTCTGAGGTCAGATCTGAGCCGGGTCCTGTGGACCAAGCAATATGTTGAACACACAGCAGGATCAGTTCCAGCTACAGGGACTGAAGTCTCTCAATTAGAGGTCTTTCTGGGTTCTAAAAGCAGGCTCCACTGGGAGAGAGACCAGACCCTGATCAGGCTAGGATGGGGATCTTTAGACCCTGTGACCCCCAGGACTAAAACCCAGATCAGGCTAGGAGGGGGATCTTTAGACCCTGGGACCTCCAGTACCTGGAAACCAGATCAGGCTGTGAGGGGGATCCTTAGCAACCCAGATCAGACTGGGAGGGGGATCCTTAGGAGCCCAGATCAGGCCCGGAGGGGGATCTTTAGAACCTGTGACCTCCAGGACCTAACCCCAGATCAGGCTGTGAGGGGGATCCTTAGACCCCAGGACCCCAGGAACTGAACCCAGATCAGGCTGTGACGGGGATCCTTAGACCCCAGGACCCCAGGAACTGAACCCAGATCAGGCTGTGACGGGGATCCCTAGGAGCCCAGATCAGGCTGGGAGGCAGATCTTTAGAACATGTGACCTTCAGGATCTGAACCCAGATCAGGCTGGGAGGGGGATCCTTAGACCCATGATACTCATATTGCTGTGATTTATTACTATTTTTATTTGAATTATTTTTTATTGACTCTTGTTGTGTTGGTTCATGTGTTGAGCACTTTCTACTACTGTTGTGCACGGAAAGTGATCTAAAAACAATTATGATTTGATGTGATTGGATTTGGACATGGATAAGATAAGACGGGAGTTCCCAGCCACGCATGACTAGAGTCAGTCAGGGGGTGTGGCCACCAGCCCCATCTGTTTTTAGCTGTGAAGACACTTAATAGCATTACGGCTCACAGTGCAGAGGGAGGGGGGAGGAGAGAGTGAATAATATTCACTCTGTCTATGTGAGTGGTAGTGTGTGAATGAGAGATAGAAGAGAAAGGGGAGAGAGAGAGAGAGGCAGAAAGAGAGAGAGAGGGGGGAGGGAAAGATGAACATTCACCCTTGCAATATAAGAATCCGTTTTGAACATACTTGAAAGTAGAGAATATTACAGAACATATTGCTGGAGTTCAGCTTTTTCCTTGAACAACATTTAAGCAATTCACAGTGGAACAAACCATTCAGGCTCAAACGTGTGCCTGAATTTTATGCCTGATTTTCGAATAATTCTTTATACCTCTTATTTAAAAAATATATATATATATCTTTATCTTTATCTTTTTCTTGTGGTTTGGCAATGTATTTATGTGCCAGTAAAACTCTTTGAATTACATTGAAATTGAAATTGAGAGAGAGAGAGAGAGAGAGATGGACAGACAGAGAGACATATACTCAGTGCTGATATCTTGACAATGTCAAACAACACACACACACACACACACACAGCATTTCCCCACATATTTAAGATTCTTGTGAGGGGACGGCCCAGGCTTGCCAAGAGAAAAGTATAAACATTACGAAGAAACATTTCAAAGGACACGTGAAGGACGACAGCCATTGGGATGATTCACTCTGCGTGTCACCTTGAAACACTGGCGTGTCGAGACATCACTTCCTGCTGACATCATTTCCTGGACCTCTTTGTTCTGACGTTTACTTGGCCCACTCCGGAGTTCTGAAGCACCTTCAATAGTAGCATCACAGAGCGAAGCGCGCACACACACAGTCCTACACACACACGCACATGGTCACACACACACACACACACACACACACACACACACACACACACACACACACACACACACACACACACACACACACACACACACACACACACACACACATCGCATACACACACACACATGCTTGCAGATACACACACACACACGTTGCAGACAGACAAATTGAGTGAGTGAGTGAGTGAGTAAGAAAGCAGTAGAATAGAATAAGCAGTATTTCTGCCACACACAGCCCTTCCCCAGAGCATGGCGTCATGAGTGCGTTGTGCGTTTTGTGTCTTCCAGGGCTGGACCCAGCCAAAGACCCGTGTCTGAAGATCAAGTGTGGCCGACACAAGGTGTGTGTGGCCGAGGACTACAAGACCGCCACCTGCATCAGCCAGCGGAGGGTCAGGTAGGGCCTACACACACACACACACACACACACACACACACACACACACACACACACACACACACACACAGAAAAGGTGAGTGTTTGAGACAGTGAGTGTGTGAATGAGTGAGAGAGCAAGCGATTGAGAGTTAAAGGATCGAGTGGGATTGAGCAGTCGGATTGAAATGTCCCATTCCTACTGCTTTCAAGGGTGTGAGGACATGTGATAAATCACACAGGAGACACCGCACTCTTGGACTCTAGACAGCGTATCCAAAACAACGCGCGCAAACACCTCCCTGAGGGTGCTCCGTGAGCCAGCAACACTAGCCAGGAATACCTTGTTATAATCTTTATCTCCTATCTGCCTCTTTTTCCATTTTCACGCCCGTGTTTCAGAGTATGTCTAATTGGAAACGAGGGACCGGAGGCTAAAAATAAGCAGAGGGAGCGATAAGAGACGTTGCCGGAGGCGCTCCTCAATGAGCAGAAACTTGTTGTCTTCTTCACCCTCTCTTCTCGTCCTCATGCGTTCGTTTGCTTCCTATTTGGAAATTGGCTAACAAAGCAAGCAGCCCACCGCAAACAAAGAGCAGCGGCAGATAAAGCACAGGTCACCGTGGCTGTGTTTTATGTATGTATGTATGTGTGTGTGTGTGTGTGTGTGTGTGTGTGTTTCAGCTCGTCTCCTAGTGACTGCAGGGTCCAATTAGCCCCGGCTCTGTCTTCCAATGGACTCCCTGTCCTGCCAATAGATATGAATGGACCCAGTGTGTGTGTGTGTGTGTGTGTGTGTGTGTGTGTGTGTGTTTGTGGGTGTGTGAACGTGTGTATGTGTGTGAAAGAGGGAGGGACACACACACACACACACACACACACACACAGATATATGTATACAGTCACAAATCACACACACCCTCATTCTGTACTCTGAGAGAGGGGTATGAAATGAGAAAGAGAGAGATAGACACATAGACAAGAGAGAGAGAGGGAGACATAACCTGAGAGAGAGGGAGACAGAGTGAAAGACAGAGAGATAGAAAGAGAGAGAGAGAGACAGACAAGGGGAGAGAGAGAGAGTGAGAGCAGTAACACCACACTGACCTCATTTCCCATCCAGCAGAGGCAAGCCAATCACAAATCACCCCCCCAGACCAATCCATAACCCGCTTCCCATAACCCCTTTAAGAACACGAGACACCCTGCATGGTCTGCCCTCACACACACAGTAGTGTTGTGTAGGAGGACGGTTGAGATGATTTCTGATGCTGAGCACAACCCGGTTAGCTGTTTACATGACAAATAACACCATAGGAGGATCAGGTTACCTTGGTGTCCTTATCGGGTTAGCCTTACCTCACCTTATCCAGGTAAAATATATGTTTTAAAGTGTTTGTTAACGCACTGGATCAAAATTGTATCCTAGCTTTCCCTAGAAACTGGTTTAAATTAGCTCAATGATAAATTATGCATGTTTGAGGATGTGTTTCCCCATCAGAAAAGAGCTTGTCAAGGCGTTTGATGTGTCCCTGCTCTTCCTGCCTGTGTAGCTTCAAGGACCCCAGCCTCTTCCAGAGTCCTGGCTCCAAATGTGTGCCGTGCCCGGTGGTCCACCCCAAACCTGTGTGTGGAACGGACGGACACACCTACTCCTCCAAGGTACTGGTGCAGACATGCAGAATGGACACACACACACACACACACACACACACACACACACACACACACACACACACACGTAAAGATACACACAAAGACACAAACATGCAGACACAGAACAGTCAGAAATGCATGGTTTGTCACAAAACACTGACATAGTCAGACACTTTGGTAAAAACAAAAAAGCCATGAACACAGAGGCGTGACTTTCATTTGTAAAGTAGTCCTCTTATATTAGAAAATAGCAGAGAGATACGGTTCCCCTTTAATGGTGCTGTAGGTGAGATTTAAGAGGTATTATTTGAGTGGAATTTGAAAAGAATGGCAGAGCTATCTGTCAGCTATTAGTGTGGGAAGTGCTCTGTGAGAATATCTGCTCTCGACTGCACCTTGCTCTGTGTGAGACATACATTTAGATTTGAGATGGCTCCTCGTTAAATCAGGGCATCACTTTCCTGATTGTTTCGGAGAATCCATCATGCCTGTCAATTACATTCAATGCCACAGCGTTTTTATCTCAATGGTGGACAAACGGGAGAGGGAGGGTGGATGTGTTTTTTTGGGACGTTTATTTTCCAAATCTAGCTCTCTTCTGCATTCTCGCTCTACAACTCTTTAATGTTACCTACAGCACTTAAAAGTTTTAATACAATACCAAACAATCTTGAGCAGTGCGTCCGTTTGTTTTTAAGCTGTATTTATAGGTTGTATTCATATGTGTTTTGTGTGCAGTGTGAGCTGTATTGTTAAGGCCCTGTGTATGTTGTGTGCAGTGTGAGCTGTATTGTTAAGGCCCTGTGTTTGTTGTGTGCAGTGTGAGCTGTATTGTTGAGGCCCTGTGTATGTTGTGTGCAGTGTAAGCTGGACTACCAGGCCTGTATAAGTGGTAAGAAGATCTCTGTGAAGTGTGCTGGCATGTGTCCCTGCACCACGCTGCCAGAGCACAGCAGCGCAGAAAAGAAAGGTAGGTGCCCGCACACACACACATACACGCACACACACACACACACACACACACACACACACACACACACACACACACACACACACACACACACACACATACACACACACATACACACACACATATGCTTACAAACACACACACACACACACACACACACACACACACACACACACACACACTAACATATATGCTTACAAACACACACACACACACACACACACACACTAACACACACACACTAACACACACACACAGACTCAGCCTGATGCATGTGCAGTAGTGATTGATATCAGGGGATTTTATGACAGCCCGGCCTCCTTTCCCATCTGGGATGATGGAAGGTTCCTGGGAAATTTGACATGACATAAATCTATTGTGGCAAAACACAACCGGTACTTTAAATCTAAAATTGGTGGAATGGAACAAAGACACTACTCTTTCTCTTTATAGCCTGCTGCCCAGTGCCTCAAGCATGCTGCGATGAGTCGATTCTTCTAATGAGATCATTTGATTGGCTGTCCTGAAAATGTCCTGCACAACAACTTGTAGCTTGCAACAAGCAACGTGGCAAGCTCATCTGTTTGGCAGCCTTTCAGAAAACAGCTAAACGCCCAATTTAAAATGTCCAATTTGCAATAATGTAATAAAGTGTGAAGGGGGCTCAAATGGAACGGGAATGAATGAATGGAGACAGTAACAGCCTACAGATGGCTCTTTTAAGCCGCGTATTTTTGGATATCCACTGAATCATTGTGTTTTTGATATAGCCAATCCGATAACCGGATCCGTCATCTGGGGCTGCTGTGATAAATCCCTTCTGAAAGGCACCAGCAAACAGGCGTCAGGCGGTGTCTGCCGTGATCAAAGGACACGGCTACAGACACAGAGGTTCTTCTGATCACCGTTCAGTGATCAGAGGAGCTACATCTACAGGAGAGATTAACGTGGAGTGAACCGAATCGTGGTACTGCCACGACACTGGCATTACTCACAATTACTTAACAAGATTGTTTCACTGGGCTGCAAATGCATGCGATCGGCTGATCCCTCAAAAGCTATTACCGGGAGTTATAGGAGAGAGGAGAGATAGGTATCCTTTCTCAGGGACCACTTTTTGGAATTTGCAGGGGGAAAAAACTCCCCATACCACCCACAAACACACACACACACACACACACACACCCACGGACATACACACCCACGGACATACACACCCACACACACACACACAGACACACTCAGACAGACGGAGACACAAGTGCAATCACATCAGCAGATACAAATTGAGACGCATGCACACAAACGCAGACATGCCTTTGAGCAGAAAAACACACACATAAACACAGTCAAACACACACCCGTGTGCACAAACACACACACTGTCATCATCATAATCAGTACTTAGAGTTGGTTGTGTCGGTATAGAATACTGATGTATGGATGTTGAATACAAAACAGACAAAAGAAGGAAAAAAGAGAAAGAAATACAAGTATCGTAAATAAAACTGAATCCCTGTCTGTCCTTCATGTCTCTCTCTCTCTCGCTCTCTCTCTCTCATTTCATTCTTCTCCAGTTTGCAGTGAGTCTGATCTCAAGGAGGTGGTGAGCCGGCTGAGGGAGTGGTTCAGAGTGCTTCATGACAACGGCAGCCACAAGAGGACCAAGGCCCCCAAACCAGACCAGAGCAGTAGGTTCTGCTGCAGCACACACATGCACAAACACACTCACTCACTCACTCACTCACTCACTCACTCACTCACTCACACACACAGGAATGCCCGCAACAAAAGCAACATCAGTTTGATGTTTTAGGATGTTTGCTGCTTCCAAAGTGTGTAGTGTGTGTAGTTTCTACTGTGTAAGTTGCACCACAATGTGTTGCTTCCACAGTGCATAGGTTATTATGTTTGTGTGGTGCTCATGCAGTCCGGAGTGATCATCATCCCCCCTATCCTCTTCCTGGTCACCATAGACTGGATCATCACAACCAACACCACAGCAGACAGACCCAGAGGCATCCAGTGGACTCTGTTCTCCCAGCTGGAAGGCACCCTGAGCCTTGGGAAAGGCTCAGGGTGCCTTCCCCCAACTCCGTCCCGTATGGAGATCAAAACAATACAGCCTTAAAACAAAGATGCTGCTATGCAACAGTAATGTTCTGCTGTTCGGTTCAGAGAGCTGGCGGGTTGTCAAAACAGACATGAGGAGAATGGAAGTGTTCCATAATGGATGCCTCCGACAAATATGCCAGATCTTTTGCCGGGAAGCCGGTGCATCACCAAGGAGATGAGGCACAGATGCCTGAGATGGCTAGGAAATGTGTTGAGGATGGAGCAGGACCGCATCACAAAGGTTGCCTTAAGATGGACACCGCCAGGCAAAAGAAAACCTGGGAGGCCAAAAACCACCTGGCACAGAACTGTGACACAAGAGCTGGAACAGATGAACCTGTCATGGGGAGAGGCCCAACATGCTGCCAGGGACCACCTGCAATGCAGAGTGCTCATTGAAGCCTTATGTCCCATAGGGGACGAAGAGGAGTAGTAGTAGTAGGTGCTCGGTGGAGCCCCTGCCTTGTACCACTCAGACTGTGTTCAGGTCTGTTGCTTTGACGTTGATGCTCAGAACAAATCAGTTTGGGCTATGGTTGTTATGGGCTACATTACAATATAAATTTATAAACTAAAACTTATATCCCTGTAACTATCCTGCAATCATATTGAGTTTGAAGATTGTACAGCTCTTCAGTACAAAGTCGCTCCAATATAGGTTGTGTACGTTGATTTTTTCTCATCCTCAGTTTTAAGACAATGCGTATAAAAGGGTGAATAAACGTAGATATCAGTGGTAGAGAACCCAGTCCTCTTCGCTCTCATATTTCCCGTCAATAATTTCCTATCTGCAGTGACTATTTACTAGCCTCGTGAGACAGCCCTCCTTATGTTAACGCTTGCATTTCCCAATGAATATCAGTCTGGCCTCGGCTGGGCAGCAAATGATTATACTTAATATTGCAGCAGCCTTACATTGTTCATAAACTCCATAAACTCCTGGTTCCTCAAAGACTGAATCTCCCTCCCCTGAGGGCTTATTGGTGCGAGCATACCTCCCCCATCTGATATTTGGTCTTGGCATTTTAACATCTTTGGAAAAGGCTTTCAACGAAATTGAGGCCAGACCCCTCTGGAGAGACAAACTGAACGTGACGGTCTCACGAGGCTAACTATTTACTACTTCTTTGTCATTTAGCAGACAATTTTATTGAGAGCAACTTCCATTGAATTTGGTTAAATGTCATTAAGGAGCAGGGAGAGGTTAGGTGACTAATAAGGATGTTTACAGGTTAGACTGCGGACAATGGGCATTGAACCCAGAACATTTCCCTGGGAGTGAAACAGTGACTCCCCCCAGCCCCCCTCACCCCTCTCGTCTCCCTTCAGAATTTGGCGTGGGGGCGTCGCCCATCTGCAAGAACCCCCTGGGCTGGATGTTCTCCCGGCTGGACACCAACTTTGACCTCCAGCTGGACCAATCAGAGACCAGGAGCCTGTACCTGGACCGCAACGAGCCATGCTCCGAGGCGTTCTTTAGGTCCTGCGACGTACGCCGCGACCAGCTCCTCAGCAGCTCTGAGTGGTGCACCTGTTTCCAGAGACACACAGGTTAGCACGCACACACACACACACACACACACACACAAATGAGGCGATATGCACGTCAACACATTTATACACCGGTACTTCTCCCTGTCTGGGATGAATAAAAAACAACTTATCATAAGTTATGGCTCTATATAGATCTTTACACACACACACACACACACACACACACACACACACACACACACACACATACTCAACCTCATACTCACACATGCATACACACAAACACACACACTTGCACACATAGACATGTACACCACACATAGATATTCACATACACTCACAAGAGGACCTTTCTGCAGTCATGATTTATTTTAAGTTCCATTTTTTGTTTTCACCATATCGACGAAATGTTCTATTGAACCACATTATAATAACAGTGGTTTCAACCCCAATTAAGTTAAGAGTCTTACGAAGTTAATGATCTGGTGTCTTAGGGCAAGTGCTTTACATGCACATGCAAATGATTATTGATAACGAGTTATTGCTAACATATTAAGTCAGTTTACAACCCACAACCCACTTCATGTTTCAAAACATATAATAACCAAGCGGTTATCAATTTAATGTCAACAAATCTCTCATAGGAGAAGGAAGCAGAGTAACATCTCTCAAAAAAAGCTCCCAGGTTCACGCTCTGTTCCCTCAAGTCACCAGTTATCTCATTCAGATGGCCATGTGTTGGAAACCTTATTAATACAAAACTGACTGACTGTACAAAACTGAATGTAAATGATGATACCAAGAGAGATTGACATTCACCCTCCTT
The DNA here is from genome assembly GCF_964030765.1 of Micromesistius poutassou. Lineage (NCBI taxonomy): Eukaryota > Metazoa > Chordata > Actinopteri > Gadiformes > Gadidae > Micromesistius > Micromesistius poutassou. The sequence continues at coordinate 8,088,388 of NC_140273.1, read as the reverse complement.
CAATTAAATTTATCTATTTACATGTAATGCTATTGTGCTTCTACTCCACCTCTATTAACATCTAATTTAGTTTGAATTGCTTTTTATTTCATTTCTTTTTATTGTGGTTTTGGGAAGCCAACTCATTTTTCAATCTGACAAGCACTGTGTAACTGTGGCTTTCAAATTGCTGTATGGTAGTATTTTTATTATAGAATCCAAGCCATACTTTGGTTTTGGCTCTGAGTGCTATCAAACACAGGCTCGTCCGTATGGAAGCCTTAGTACCCACACACTATACATTATTTATAGATGTTTCCTTTCTTTTCCTGTTTCAAAAGCCTAGCCTGTTCATACAGCCTCAGTCTCAGATTCCCCATGCGGGGGGATATTTGATCAGCTGACTGGAGCGGTTCTTGACTCCCGGGTGGATCTCAGACAGCCTTGTGTTTCAACGCATAGAAACGTTTTTTTTGTTTGGGGGCGCCCCGGATAGAGCGCGTACCATTAAGGCTCAGTCCTTACGGCAGCGGCCCGGGTTCGATGCCTGCCCGTAGTCATTGGCTGCATGTCCTCCCCTCTCTCCCTCTCTCTCATACCTTCCTGTCTAACTCTCACTGTATCTCTCACTGATAAAGCAAAAATAGATCTTTAAAGAAAATAAAAGTTGTACGGTTGTTTTTGTATTTGTTCTTTCTAGAATAGCGAGGAACTCGGTAGGGCTTAACTTCAACAGATGGAACGCAGAGTTGAGACTGCAGGTTCCAAGGAGGCAGAACATACGCTGTGCTTTGTTTCATAGTCTCTCTCTCTCTCTCTCTCTCTCTCTCCCAGACTCCCCCTGTAAGGTAGAGCTGTCAAACGTCAACAAGAAGCAGGCTGGGAAAAAACTACTTGGTGAGATATGTGTACACAGTGTTGTATGTGTATGCTTATATGGGGGGTTGTCTATGCGTGTGTTTGTGCGTATGGGCATGTATGTGTGTATATGAATTTATTTTTGTTATCACTTTAATTACATTGTATTTTGTTACAATTGTCTGGCAGTTCATTTGTATTATTCTTTGCATTTAAATTACAATTATTACAGTTATCTGTAAGCTGTCACCGGCGTTAATACGGACGCCTTGAGATTAAATAAATTAAATCTATGTGGGTTTGGTGTGTGTGTGTGCATGTGTGTGTGCATGTGTGTGTGTGTGTGTGTGTGTGTGTGTGTGTGTGTGTGTGTGTGTGTGTGTGTGTGTGTGTGTGTGTGTGTGTGCGCACACTCGCAGGTCAGTACCTGCCGGCCTGCGATGAGGAGGGGTACTACCGGACCCACCAGTGCCACGGCAGCAGCGGGCAATGTTGGTGTGTGGATCGCTATGGCAACGAGGCCTCCGGCTCACGCACACACGGCCCCGCGGACTGTGGTGAGCTGATTAGAAATCGTAAAAGCAGCGTCCGGATATCAGAGCAGCGATTAGCCTGTATACGCTCTCACCTTAAGCAGTGCTGGACCACAGGCCCGCACAGAGTGTCAAGTAGCCACTAAAGTGCTTGTGTAAACTGTTTGCATCGTATTGATTAAAATTGCAGAAGGGCGAGAGTTGGATTAAACTACTGTTTATTATTCACTAACTGTTTATCTCTGCAGATTTAAAAACAGGCTCCGTTCTTACTCCCCCTCTTTCTATATAAGTAATGTCTGATGAGTGCTTGTTATGTTAAAATATTTAAATCTTCTCTTGGAGTACACACAGCGTTCTACTGGAGACGCCACTACTAACACTGCAACACAGGAACATTTGTTTTACGGCTAAGCTACTCCAAGATGAGATAAGATGAGATAAGATGATACTTTAATGATCCCAGACGGGTACAAAAAGGTACAGAAGGAGCAGCATAAAGAAGAGATTTACAATTTAAAACAATACAACTACCAAAAAAGAGAGTGAAAACGTGTACGTACTGCACAATAAGAGCCGTACAAAAGTGGATGTAACAAGAAGGACTGAAGTGCGTACTTCTCTCGTTGAATCAGGCGTGGTCTTGGAGTCTTCCGGAGCGGGCAGTGGCGACTCCCTGTTCTCGGATGAAGACAGGGACTCCTTCGGTCCGAACGCCAAGGCCGGGATGGACGACGACGAGGATGACGAAGACGAGGACGACGACGACGGCACCGACGAATACCTGTCGTAAAGTGTTCCCCTTCTCCAGAATAAAAAAAGAGAAGTGAAGAGAGAGAGTATGGGTTCTCTTGGTCAAACTGCACGTTTTTAGGTGACTTTTCCCCGGGGGCAGATACTTATTCGTACTAACAGCCTATGGACTCTTCTCAGTGTTTTGTTTGTTCATAAGTCCACAATACCGATATCCCTGGTCAACCTTTTATGCTTTCTCTTCTCCGACTCCTCTCGCGCGCCATTGGCTAACGGCACCGCTTTCACCCGGCGTGTCGGCCAGCGATCGGTGCCGGTCAAACCAGGACTCGTACCGCATCGACAGCCAATACAACTCCTTTGGATACGGTCACTCGTGCAAAGAACCTTCCCTCCCATTGGACAGCCTGTGTCCTCTTCTTTGTATGACCTGGGTTATGCCTGCTGAAGCCCAAGGCTCAGTGTTAAGGAGATGTAACCTCTCCTCCTCCTCCTCCCCTCCTTCTCTCTCTTCCCCTCTCCTCTTCTTCGTCTCCTCCCTCTCTCTCGCGTTCCCTGATCCCAGCCGGATCTTTTTGTATGGTGTGATGTCGATAATGCAGATAGCAGAAACATTGCACACGCTAGGTTGATATCATTAGTGGGCGAGCTCCACCCAGTACCGAAACAGTAGGACTTAGGAGTCAGACACCCGCTTCTTTAGGAGAACAGAAACACAAGTAAACACAGATTAAATACAATAAAAGATTTGGGTGAGAGACATGACTCGCCGTTTTTATGGAAGAACAAAAAAATATGCGTCTTTTAAAGAGCCTTGCTACAGAAAAAAGCCCACATAATAGAGGAGGAAAAAGCTGTGATGTAGCAAAACTGTCCACTGCATTTTCAATGCAGAGATCTAACAGATTTGAGTGCAGCGTATTTTAAAAAGGTAAGGAATCGGTTTCTAGAAGGACATCTGGAGAAATACATAACTAAACACAAGAAGATGAACAGGGGCTTCTTACATTTGATTGGATGGAACTACAAACCAAGAGTTGCGAAGGCCTTTGGCAACCACCCCTCCACACCGCGGAGAGCTGCGCCCGAAGGTGCACGCCCACCAGGGGGTCCCAACACGACGTAGCAGGGGGGGGTTCAGACTGCTGTTATTTGTTCTACGTAAAACGACATACAAGTAGCATACTTAGCGTTCCAGCGAAAGCTTGATTATTACATGACTTTTCATAGTGCTCATTATACTCAAGAAACTCTTATACACGCACACACACACACACATCTACACCTACAAACACACACACACATCTATACACATACATACAAACACACACATCTATACACATATATACAAACACACACACCTATACATTAACAATCACACACACACCTCTGCACACCCACACAAACACACACACCTATACACATATACAACAAAATACAGAAACACCTATACACACACACACACACCTTTACAAACACACACACACACACACAAACAAGCATTTATGCACTGAAGACCTGTTAAGGGGGGTGATTGGCAGGGCAGGTGGGGTGAGGTGTGCCTTTTTTGGTGGTGGTGGTGGTGGTGTAGGTGAAGGTGGAGGAAGAGTGTGCATGCTATGAATACACCTGGTTTTAAATACCTTCACTGTGTTCCCAGCCACCAGTCTGTCGGATATGCAGACCGCTCAGTCTTTGGGTTTTACTCTGTGTTTTGCTTCTTCCCTTAACGGTAGTGATGCATACCTCATAGCCTTTCCTTTGCTTTGTTTCATAGACTAGCCTATCAATGTAAGAGATCTCTGTGTACAAACACGTGCTTCGGTGCGGAGGATGTTTTATATATTAGTACGATAACCAAACGAAAGGGGATTTTTTTGAGTGCAGGCAGCAGCTTTAGGTTTGAAGGATGTCTTTGATTCTTCTTTTTTTAAAAACGCTTCAATAAGAAAACGTGTTGATAAACGTTTCATCCTGCCAAGGCTAGCCACATAACTGATTTCAGGCTAACTGTAGATTTGCTCGTGCTATTGATTGTCCGTGACTGTCAAGTTTATACAAATGATTAAAAATAAATAAGAGGGATATTCATGAGGCTCAACGGTCAATTATCGAATATCTCGAGTTTCCATGTTTAGGGTCTGAAAGGTGCCATCTTTGTTGGACAAGAATTTTAGCTCTTAGCTTGTCGTTTCATTAAGTCTGTTCCTCTGGCGTTCCAGAGAAACCTCATTCCTAACGTCTGTGGTCTTCTGGGTGGTGGTGACATATGAGCAGTGCTTAGATGACCCATGACACGGTAGTCACTCTCAACCAATCACATGCTGACATGACAGAACACTTGTATGGCATTGTTTAAAGAGTTAAGACATTTTTACTGTGTATGTATGATTTGCTGAAATAAATATTATATTGACCATGGTGTGCTCGCTGTGTGGAGTTATAAATCTTGGAGACTCAGACGCGGTTAAAATACACTTAAAAGTTTTGTTAGCAAGTTTCGTCTTCGGTATGTGTAAACTTCTTCTTGACTTCTGCTTTCTAAATAGGGGTGCACAACTACTTCAACGTCAACAATAAAAGGTTTAAGCTGCACTATGTGTATAACTTTTTCGCTGCCGCCATCACTTTTGTTCAAGGGTTGGTTTCATCATCTCCGAAAACCAAATAGATTTAGAGAAGAAAGAGGTCCTGGGTTGATTGATTTGTGCTTGATTTGTTTTCTTATTCTACAGATACTTTGTACTTACTCATTTTGAACCGCTGGAACTAAGTTTGGGAGTGAAAAATGTTATTGGTGCAATGAAAGAAAAGTTATACTGTGCAGTTTTAAATCAATTGCACCATATGAATTAGAACGAATAGAAAAGGTTTAGCGTGAGTAAAATGAAAAAGGAAATAGTGACTGAATAGTGAAAAATAAAATAAAAATGAAAAGCTTATGGTTTGCATTATGCAGTGAAGTCACAGCCTTTCCTTGAGGTTGACTTATCTTCCTCTGACTCTACATTATTTTCTCAATCCTGTTATCTGCTGCCATAAGAACCAAATTGCCCTGATGGGACTATTTGCACATAATCTTATCTAATTTGACCTAGACTCCTTTTTGTACTCTCGGTGGCAAAACAAAGCTAAATAAATGCACCAAAAGAAAGATGAAAGGAATTCACGGCCTGCATGTTAAAGCAGACGCAAGAGAGAATGACAGCAGGCAGTCGTGCCAAATTTCTCTACATTTCTTATTGATATGCAATGGATTCTGGGTAATGGCCATTATTGCATTATGTAGAAGGAGTGGAGGTGAATATTTTATAAGTCGGTGTGTGAAACAGTCACACTTTAGAGATGGTTCATGGACACACACACACACACACACACAAGCAGAATAAAGTCAGTGATGGCAAATGGCAACTCATTGACCTTATAAAAAGGAAACAAAAAAGTTTGTTTTCGCTTTGCTCATTAGTTTTCCTGAGACAATTTAGTGTTTTTCGTTTTTGCTGGTTGCATACGATTACAGCCACAACCTGTGGGAATGGAAATGTGTGTGTGTGTGTGTGTGTGTGTGTGTGTGTGTGTGTGTGTGTGTGTGTGTGTGTGTGTGTGTGTGTTGGCAGCAGTACCTGACCGGAGCCCCAGATTGGGAAATGGGCCTGGCTGAGTAAATATCAGACATATTCATTCTCACACCACTTCCTTGCAGGACAAAACGCTGACCAGGCAAAGAAACAAACAAAAAGTATATTATCCACTAATAATATGCGGTAAATTCCTTGGATGACTTCTCCCCAAGATTAGCTGCATGTAAACCTCTACAGCAGACCTCCAGAGTCAGTTTAGGAGAAGGTAGACATGGGCTATTACTAAGCACTGATGGGAAATTCACTACCATTTCAGGAAGCAGTGGTGGATGTTGAAATGAGTTTGAGTGAGTGGTACCAAGGTACTTTCTCCTCCGATGGTTCATGTGTTTGACTTCATCTGAGCAGCTGAATATTTCATATCCACGTGTCACAGTGTTAAAAATATCATTTCAGTGGGCCTTTTTCAAATTACACATTTCTAGCATGTCACCAGATAATAAAGAGTCGACGTTGTAGGCATACTTCCTGAGGTAAGTTACACAATTTGTATTCCATGGAAGACGAAATAATGCGGAACATGATATCACATGTGAAATGACAAGGCTCAATGATGGGGAAGTATATCACCGTCCTTTGGTGGACATAAACATCAGATTTTGATGTGAAATAGTCGCTATAATGTAATTTAAATCGATCATGACTTTTGACCCCATGACTTTTCTTGTTAATCATAATGTTGTGCACCAAGACACAAGGGGATGTGAACGTCTTGATAAAACTTTCGGACAAGCTCAAACAGTGCTGATGAATGAAACATGACCAAGTTGACTAACCCCAAACCACGCATTAACCTGAATGCATCAGCCATTTCTAATTGAACTGTATCTGTGTACAAGTGTGTACAATAAAGTGGTATTGCTACAGTTGGAGCAGAAGTTGCTGAGGGGGGACTCTGGCTTCGAGCTGAGTCAGGGATAAATAGGTAGGCTATAGTGTACGGGCACGGGCAGACACATAAAGGGGCCGCCCAGGGCAGCTTTAATAGATGCACAGCGAATTAACTAGATCAGTCAGGCCCTTGTCTCTCCCGCCCCTCAACCTATACATCAACCGACTGAATCTCTTCCACCACTCGGAAAAAGGTGGTGTTTTTCGTTAAACTATTCAACGACACTGGTATTAAAAACAGATGTTACATGCAGGCCTGATGTCGCTTCCCGACACTGTAACCTGTGTGTGAAGCGATGTCCTTTCCTGTAGTTCTGTCAAATGACCAGCTTTTAACGGCTTACAAGAATTGCTTCCGTAAGTAAGCAGGAGAAATCACTTAAGCGTGAGTCACAGCCAGAGATAGGGCTGGGTATGAGGTATGAGGCCTCATACCCACTGTACACGTCCGTCGACGGAAGAGAGTGGGCGTGTCCGACGCATGGGGTAAAACACGATCTGCGTATAACGTGCGTATAACGCGATCTGATTGGCCAACGGATCCGTCGCTGCCTGAAAAGTTAAACTTTTCTCAACTTTTGGACGCAAGAGACGGAGCCGATTTGACGGACGGACCCACAATGCATTTCGGGAGCGTCCCATGTAAAGTCAATGAGATCCGTCGACGGACGTGTACAGTGGAGTGCGTGTTTTTTCTCCTTCATTGCTGTATTTCATGGAAGTGTGCTCCTGCTGCGGCGAGGAGACAGTCGATAAATCCTTACTTAGTGCTGCCTAGTCGCTATTGGACAGAAGTGGGACTGTTTGCAAAACTGAAGCAGAAAACTATCGTTAAACCAAGCTAAGATGCTTGAAACATGTTATATGAAAAACAGAAATAACAAAAAACATTTGAATGGCATATCCCATTAAATCAATTTGCCTTAAACAACTCGATTTCGATCAATTGATCGAAATCAATCAGTACAACCGCAGCGCACACTGCTTCAATGCTGAGCTGTTGATATACTTTAAAATATAACAGATTCTATAACACTGATATACTTTGAAATATAACATTCCAGAGAAAGCAGTCTTTAAGAATAGTAACAATGTGTTGTTAACGTATTTGAATATTTACCGCCACCGTGTGTTGAGAGCTGGTACATGTCTCCATTATGTTTGACTTACTTTTAGAACGGTTACATTGTTCTATGGAAAAGCATACTGTTTTGATTCATAATTTTCCATGTTTAGATCATCAAACTTGACATTGGATATCATTCTTTATAAAGCACAAGCCCTTACTAGGAAGAGACTTGTAGAATTGTGTACCATGTAGTTATTGTGTCTTTGTGTATTTTATTTTATAGTATGTTGGCATTAACAAAAGTAGCAACAAATAAAACAAGGAAATCTTTGGCTTGACACACTTGTTTATAAAGAAAAGGATCAATGTGAAGGCACTTTGACAGTCATTTCTTGAGCAGATCTTCACGTTAACAGCCAACTATAATCATGTTAAAAAGCACAATTATAAAGAATGTTAATCCAGTCTATGTGGTTTACAACTTTCTTTAAAAAACGGCATGTTATAAAATAATTATTAAAAATACATTGAAATATAGCCTTTCCAACTAGTAATATCAAAAACTTGAACGATTTAAATTATTGAAAGGCTAAATGACGTCTAAACTGACACATTTTTGGATATTGATTTATTTTATAGGTACTTTTTTGGAAAACCTGAGTTATTTAATAGAAAAAAACACTTCTTAGCTCACTAGTATTTTACTCGAACATCCAGAAATTAAGACGTTTCTGGATATAACTTTTTGAAAAAGGAAATATGACACTTACTTAAAACAGAATGAGAAGAACATTGCACTGCGATTAGTAACAGATATTAGTCATATTGGTTATCAACCAATATATTTTTATATCTGTGGAACAACTAAATGCACATATATTTCCTCAAAGCTCCAAACATTATTTTCACTTTTGTGTAAAGTGCGTTATAAATTAGTGTTTAAAACCTGGAGTGTAAAGAACAAAACAACAAACTGCAACAGAAATTCTCATTGCAGTAATTGGCGTTTGATCTTCACTTGGCAAGGCCCAGTGAAGGGAAGAGTCCCCCTCAGATATTCTGTGGGGACAAAACATAAACAAAATGTCAAACTAAAACTTCTTTGTTTGTCATATCCCTGTAGAAAATTGTGATATTTCTTTCTTTTTAAGCTCACCATTTTCTTCATCTCTCGTGGGTCTCCGTCGGCTGGCTTGTACCGGCCCCCCTTCTTGCTGCCCTCCACAAATTCCTTGGAGAAGGAAAGAGCGGGAAAGCAATGCATTATAGAACTGCCGTTTTATCAAGGTAAAACCAAAAAAATATGAAAAATTTCCCCATTGTATTCCCTCCTCCTTTGTTTTCGCCGTGGCGGGCGAGTCCCACGTCTGCACAGGTGTCAGGTGACAGGAGAGTGTAGGTGTCGACCGACAGACTCCATGGAAACACCTGAAACCAGCGGCCACCCGAGACCTCTTAGCAAACACCTCCACCTGCTGGAGGCCACACAGGTCAGCCCTAGGCCACGCCCCTGGAAAGGGCGTGGTCTGAACATCTCAACACCTGTCAAGAGGAGGGTTTTTCCTGCCTTCCTGCTACCTCGAGGCATGCATTCAATTGGATGACTCGCTCATTATGAGAAGAGCCTTGAATCATGGAGCCCCAGTGTCCTCACCCCCACCTGCACGTCTCCACCTGTATGCTCCACCTGGAGTACAATGGTACCACCAGAGGCAGAGAGTCGGACTCGTTCCAGGAAAAGACTACGATACTGAACCCCCAGCTTCTTAAATGTCAGCTGCATACGTTTTCTTCACCTTAAATAAATGTCGCATTTCACACACCTGTGATGTGCAGGCAAGATTGATTCCCCGAAACAATCATATTACAGTCAAATTATAGCTTTTACATCTCAACTTCTGCCCCTGCAATTCTCTTTTTAAAAATGTGACTGTTAAATGTTAAAAACAATAGAGAGTGTGTAATAGTGGTCTACCCTGGTGCATCCTGGCTTGTTCTGTCTTTGCCGTGTTCCATTGTTTCTAGACTGGTCGAGTTTTCAGCCCCTGGACAGAAGCGTGTTTAAAGTACGTCACAGTGCACCATTTTATTCACCCACTGCTGCCATTTACCAGATTTCGCCCTGGTGACTCATGTGTATCGGTGCGTCGCTGCTTTTCCTTTCCTCCTCTATTCCCATCGCCATCCCTCTATTCCCCCTCTCCCTTAGAGCCTTGTCCATGTAGTGTGCACGCTCACTTTCTTTCTCTCTCAGAGCCTTGTCCATTTCTCTCTCTCTCACTCACCATCAGGGCCTTGTCCATGTAGTACTCTCGCCCCGAGCTGCCGTCGTTGTACTTGGTGTCGATGGCAAAGCACAGGAACAGGACGTCCACCACAATCTCAAACACGGACAGGAAGCAGTGGGCCACCAGGAAGGCGAACAGGCACACGATGAAGAGGGGCAGCACCCACACCGTGTAGTCCCGCTGGTAGTTCAGGGACAGCACGCCCACAAACGCTGTGCACGACACTACCAGCACCTGACCAGAGCCCACGCAAAGAACACCATTCATTCACAAAGTAGAAGAAGAGTATTAAGCCTGAATCAGGACCAGAACATCAACATATGCTGAAAAACCCATCGCTGAGCCCACAAATTTCCATTCATGATTCAACAGCTTGGGGGTATGCTAATTAGCTTCAAATGAGCTAAAAAGCATAGCATTTTGTAAGTAGTGTAGCATGTGCCAGTTAGCTCATTTACCATAGCATGAGTTAATAAGCATTTACCTAGCTAATCAGCGGAATGCTATGCAAATGATTGCCTAGAACACTCTTAGGCACATCTTAAATACCTTTCCCAGGAAGAGGGCGAAGTCTCCGATGGAGTTGATGGTGGCCACGCGCAGGGCGTTCTCCACCAGGATGCCCAGGGCGTCACGGGCCGAGGTGCAGAAGTTTGTGCTGTTGATGGCGGTGGCCGTGTAGGCGTTCTGGATCAAGAACAAAAACACGTACCAGCGGGTTAGCACTCAGGACGGGGGGGGGAGTGTTCATGGCCCCGCCCACCTGTCTGCCTGCGTTGTGGGGAGGGGGTCGTCAGGCCAACGAGCCATACCGGAGCACCTAGATTCTGTTTTGTTTGCTCCTTTTATCAGTATTGAAACATAAACCTTTTCAATGACTGTCATCAAACTATAAAAGTAGCGCTGGTATCAGCCATACCACTCACACAGACACCGTTTTGTGAGTATGTTTAATAAATGAATAATGTTAACTTGTGTGATGGACACGGCATTTTGCTGGGTGTTTACCTGGTTGAGGAAGGCCAGACACTTCTCCAAACACCACAGGCAGCACACACAGGCCTTGAGCATGCAGCGTGCACAAGCGTTTTCCTGCAGAGAGAGAAGAGAAGAGCAAGAGGAAGAATTTTTATTTGTCATTGCACAACACATTGTACTTTCAGGGTTGTGGTTTTGCAGTTCTTGTGCCACTGATTTTTAAAAATGTAATCTCATTGGTCTAAGCCGAACATGCAATGTGATCGAAATACATACAACATCAGGTGAGTGATGTGTACGTGTCCAACACTGCAGAAATACTTTTTAATATTAATACACTTTCAAATCCCTTGATCTGAAAGCATCATCTACACCCGTGGATGAGTTCCCCTCTCAGTGTTTCCGTCCCAGGCTGTATCCCCCAGAGGTTCTGACACCCACCTTCCCTTTGAGCTGGCTGTGCAGGTAGGTGAGGATGAGGCGGGGGATCTTGACCAGTGTGATGATGAAGGAGCCCTTGGCTATGGTGCCCAGGTGGTAACGGAACGCCCGCCACGTGGAGGAGACGATGGGCAGGACCGGGATCTCAGACTTATTCCTGTTGTGTCCCCACACCCAGACACAATAAACCATGTTCAAAGTAGTCCAAGGTCAAATGGGGTTACAATAGCTCTTTTAAAAAGGTTACTTTTCTTTCGATTTTTTCAAGCATCACTATTCCAGTTGTGAATGATTGTTCTCAGCCTCACTTCACTTGCCGGTCTCTTTCATTAGGAGCGTCTGCTAAATTATTAAATGTGATTCTTAAGGATAAGTTGTATGGCACTTAATTACAGTTGTGGTAACCTTATGAATGAAAGAAGGACAGACGTTTCTAAAGTGAGGTAGTTGTGTGTTACCATCACCATATTGTGAATAAAGAAAGTACCTAATGAATGGATCAATGTCTACAAAGAGGTTGAGGTTTGTGTAGCAGCATCTTTTTGCACATCATTTCAATGTGTATATTTCCATGTTTGCTAATCCGTTCATGTAGATTTAATGTTGGATACTCTAAACGGCCGCCTGGAGATCTCGTTACCGTGAGGTGGGCAGGCTAGTGCACTATTTGTTTTTTATACCTGCTTACCGTCCTGTTATTTCACTGGGGTATACTATATATGACTTGTGATTTGTGTATAAAATCTTTCAAATAACATCATTTCTGAGCTGCTGGTGATAGACGTCATTGTAGCATTAATTACATTGACTAGCCTGCAATGCTCTGTGTCTAATATTCAATTAGCCTACTAAGAAAAGTCATGGTGGGTTTGAACACTTATATCCCTTAGAATAAAAACCAATATGAAATAAGCACCATTCTTCCATACATTCTTGCCGGAGGACACTTAATGCCGCGCTGGGTACGACACATCATTGGGCTGAACAGCGAAGTTGTGGTGGCAGACTCTCAGTTGAGCTTACACACTGTTGTTGTACTTAGAATAGGTCATCCGAGGTAAAGTTATATGTGGCAATATTTACAATGCATTACTAGTCCTGCAATGTATATCTCTAACAGCTAAGCTGCCTGTTCTAGAAGTAGAGACTGCCCTCTGGTGGCGCCTGCTGTGCACTACAACACAACCTCAATACAGCATCTCCATATCACTTTAATAGATAGTCTACATGTTTCAAAAATAGCCTGGTTTACGCAATTCCCTGGGCTCACACTTCTGCAGACTCTACACTAGCGAAGTGTCCATAAGGAACTCTGCACAGATCGACACTGATGTGGGGTCTGCAGGAGAGGGCATTTAGCTTGAGAATAAAGGAGAGTGAAGCTTGTATAGGGAAGGTGATATGAAACCTTGCCTAAAGGGTCTACAAATATTTGAATGAAAGTGGCTGATAAATAAACAAACACGACTGAAGTGTCTAAATAAGTCATGAATGAATTTGTGATTCTCCGCGCTGTCTACCTTTTTGAAGTAATGAAAAGACAAAACAAATGAATGCATAGTGCATACCGCGTGAAGTAGTAGGTGACAACGGCGCCAGCGATGGTCATCTGCTGGAAGGCGAGGATGAACTCGCTGATCCAGATGAGGCCCACGGCGTGGTACCACACCAGGTACTGGAAGGGCTGCTTCATCTGGAACTCCACCAGCCCCGTGCTGTTACTCTTCATCGGGGTCCCTGTGGAGGCGGAGACGGCCGGGTTACCACGAGTGGTAGAGAGTCCCACTCGTTCTGGGAAAAGACTACAACTTGTTTTAACATGCTAGTTGCCATTTGATAAAAAGCTTACTCGTCGGCAGTTGGAGCATTTAACTTCCCAGGTTCTGCGGTCAAAACTCCAATGCATGCGGTCAACCTGTAGGTGTCTTTGAGGATGACACCTACATATCTAGATGGTGCTTAATGACATGTATCTAAAACAAATGTCACTTTAAGTATTCTGAAGTAAAAGGAGTCTGATAAATGGCACCCTATGTCTGACACATGATGTCTGAAAGGTGTGTTATCCGGCTAAATGACACCTCGGTGTCTGGTAAATAGTCACAGTATCCATATCAACCAATAGACAACAAGCAGGACAGGACTACGGGCCTGCACTCACACCAGGCAGCACTTCTCCTCAGACAAAGTCTGGATATTTGAAATATAGTATTTCGGTCTGGTTATTCTGACAAACTGACTGCCTCTCGTAGTAGATTACGGGAAATATATTTAACAACCCTAGTTATTATTGCTGAAGAAATCGTACTGGTCCTACCAGACGGGGGAACAAGAGAATGGCCTGAAGACAATGAAGTTTGGAGCAGTGTCTGACAACACAAGTCTGACCCAAACCTACACAGTATTAAACCTCTTTTGCCCCAACAGACAGTTCTCTGTCCCATGCCCTCCCTCAAGCATACGGCTCTGGGTGGGGCCTCAAGTCTTCAAAGCACCGGACAAACAATCTCTGCACACAGACTAGCACTTTGAATATTACCATTGTGACGCAAAACCAACGGGCGCATGCTTGTGCGTGCATGTGCGTGCGTGCGTGCGTGTGTGTTTATATATATATATGTGTGTGTGTGTCACTGTGTGCATATGCGGGTCTGTGCATGGATATGCTGGTGTGTGTATATGCTGGTGTGTGTATATATATATATATATATATATATGTGTGCATGTGTGTTAGAGGAGAAGCGGTCCTTTGACCAGACCCCTCCTACGTCACGTTGCTGGCTCCAGATTCCAGCAGGCTTGTGGGAGGGGGAGGGGCGGTCAGGTCATGCCCCGAAACCCAGACTCAAAATGTCACCGCAGCGGATATCACACTCATCCAGAGTGGGGTGACCGTCAGGACATTAATAACAATACGTCTGTGTGCCAGTCTTGATTGTCCTCAGAAACTCTCAGAATCCAGAGCCAGCATCCTCAGCCCAAACAGCAGATCAAAGTGTGTGTGTGTGTGTGTATGTGCATTCGTGTGTGCATGCGTGCGTGTAAAACAGAAAGAGAGCACCATTGACAGGCGAATCCACCCAATATTAACTTTTGACAATTTTTGACACATTCAAAATTTACTCATCCCAAACCACCATCCCCAGATCCGTCTGTGGCCTGTGTCCTGTACCTGAGATGCCTAGGAAGAGGAAGACTGAGATCCAGTACACCCAGAAGAGCATGAGGCCCAGGAAGGTCCAGAAGGGCTGCAGCGCCAGCAGGGGCAGGTGGATGAACACCTTGCCCGCCACGTGGAACAGAGCGATGGTCAGCGCCACCCGCTTCCTCATGAAGAAGATGACCAGCAGCAGCACCACCTGCCCAGAGGAACAACACGCTGTTCACACCACACCCGAACCGACGCTGAACGTTTCCAGGGTTGGTGGGTTCTAGGGTGAGGATACACTGGTTAGAGATCTTACTATCTTCTAAATGTATTTTAGCAGACGTTTAAAAATTAAAGCTTTGTGACTAAAATGGTATATCCCAAAACGGTCGTCCTCCAAGTACCATCCACCCCCATCCATGAATAAATAAATAAAGAGAACCAATACACATCCCTTCCCCCAAATCCTTCCAACTTAACCCCACCCTAATGTCCTGTCTTTGACATGCATCACGTTACACAAGCCTGAAGCATCTGTGCCGGTGTGGCGTGAGAGGAGGGATGGGGTGTAGGGACAGACACAGAGGCAGAGACCGCTGGGGAAGACAGGCCAACGCCAATGTACCACCATCTCTGCGTTCCCATTTAGTGGGCTTGTTGGGCAAGCGGTCTAGCCAGGAGCGTACCGTGAAGACGGTGGAGATGATGGCGTAGATCAGCAGGGCTTTGACGTTGTCCGCGACCACCTCCTTCCCGAACACGGACGTGGTGGCATTGTCCAGGGCCTTCCTGTGGTCGGCGTACAGCCACCACAGGACCCCCGTGCCTCCTACAGAGGGGAACACAGCGCTTAAGACACCTCACCATACATTTCTTACTATAGACCCGCTGAATTAAGCTCCCAGGGTTTAATAAAGGGTCCTCTTATACCTAGTGATTTATAACGCAACTCGTATTCACCATAAAGCGAGGGATTCATTAAACAACAATTACCAGATAAACTTCAAATTTTTGTACATTTACGAGTAGCCAAGAAATACATCAAATAAAAATGTAATTTAGAATCACAATGGTTTGGTCATATGTTTTTATGGATATCAAAAAGGGTATACTTAAAAAGTTGAACAGACAAATTCAAGACGCAGTAATGAAGAGCAATAGGAACATTGTTTTGTTCCAATCTGCATTTTAACTTTTAAGAACTGGTTCCCAACTCTGTCATCACACAGCCACTCTGGGGCTAGGAGCAGCAGCGACACACGGCTTCCAGTGCACATTCTGACCTACATCTATTTCAGCAAGCCGGGAATCTGATGCATTTGGAAATTTTTACTGTATATTTTTACTGTAATTTTTACCATTTTTACTGTATGTTCAAAGAGGATGATTGAATGAACATCTCTACTTAAAGGCATTACCGATTGAACTCCCTTAAGCTTTCTCTCAGTTCTCTGTTCTCACCATCTTTTAGGTAAAAGCCTAGACTCAATGGAAACGTTACGTACCTACGGCGCCCAGAATGACCAGGATGGTTGTGATCCACACCAGCACCTTGGAGATGTACCGGATCACCACCATCAGGATCACAGACAGCACTGCACAACACAGGAGAGACAACAATTTGATGTTATTCCTATTATTCTTTTGTGTCTTACGTTGTATCTTATTTTACTTTGTGTACTTTTGGCAATGTAATGTAACGTGTAATGTGTGTTTTGTTCTGAGCAGAATAATTTTGTCTGGCAAACAAACTAGGGCTATTAAAAGTGTCATCACTTTGGCTCCAATCTGAATCACCAATCGTCAATCCTCCTTTGGAAAGCAAGAGTCTGACCACAGATGGGGCTAACTAGCCTGGTCGCGCCCACACTAGTGACGTCACGCCTCGCAAAAGCGCTGCTGACTTCTAGTCTGGCCAACCGTGCTATTAACTCGATTTCTGTCTCCCGAATTTTCGGGAACTCCACCCTCTTTTTCGAGAGCCAATCAACGTCGAGCCTCTCCAACGGCTCTGGGTAGAGGCGTGTTCAAGTAAGTGACGCTGTAGAGCAGCGACCGGAACCTCATTGTAAACAGCAGCATGGAGCAGCGGACAGCGTTCAACACAGCAGTCGATGCTGTGTTGAAAGATTTCAACCGGACATTTGTATTGAAAACCGAGCAGAGAGCAGCCCTGGAGGCATTTATAGAAAAGAAAGATGTATTTGCCTTGCTCCCGACCGGCTTTGGTAAGAGTTTAATCTACCAGTTAGCCCCGCTGGTAGCCAAATCAATGGGACTCAGCGAGAACCCCATAGTAGCTTCGACACCGCCTATTCTGGCTTCGACCAATAGCAGACTGAGGCATTTGAGGGGGGCGGGTAAACCAGGTTTGAAGGATGCGCTTTGAGAAATGGATTCTCTTAACGTCTTGGCCAGACCCAATGCTGAGTATCAACATTGGAAAGTCGTGCCAACCAGGCTAGGGGCTAACACAAGTCTTGGGTTGGGATCTTAGGTATCCCTTGACAAGTCCCAGTTGGGACTCCTCATTGCTCGCAATCACTGGGACAGAAGGCATTTCCTGCCTTCGGTCATCATTACATACAAGCTACTTCCTCTTCCAAATGAAACCTTGAGATACAGAGAGGGGTGGGGGAGGGGGAGGGAGGTTAGTGTCCTCACATGACCTACTCCAAAGTTGCATGGGGATACAAGCATCTGCTTAACAACTAAATGGGGCAGGACGGTTTCATAGTGGTGAGGGTGGTAGACTTTGACATTTGGGTTTTAGGTTCAAGCCCCAGTGTCTACAATCTACTGTTAGGTATCATGTGTGTACCTAGATAGGATACCTAGAGCCAGCAGACGGTGTTATTGTAGAGATGGGATACCTAGAGCCAGCAGACAGAGGCCGAGGATGATCTCCTTGCTGGCCAGCACGCCAGCGATGACCCTTTGAATGGCGCTGCTGTCGTTGACAAAGCTGACGAAGGCCTGGGCCAGCTCAGCGTAGCAGCTCAGCTCGGTGGGCACGCAGCGGTGCAGCACCCGGACCGCCTTGCTGTGAACGCAGGAAGCACAGGTGCAACCGGACGACGTGATTGGACGATACTGTTACGATGTGATGCCAATTGGTAGTGTGTACGAAACATATACCAACAGCTATTTACTTTTATCTCAGCGTAATTGCTTTTTTTCTGATATCAATTCAAATACTGTAGTAGAGGAATGGGCTAAGCATTCACAAATATAAATGGTGAACATTTCACTGCTCACTAAAAGTGACTTTAACACAAACCAATGACATTACTACATGTTAAAAGAGAAGCCTTGGGTGATTGGGGGTGTGATTATTCAATTCACTTTTAGTTTCATTTGATAAACATCAGACATATTCATTGGTGAATGTAGATTACCTTGGTGGAACAGGGAGTTTGGGGCATTTAGTGTAGCGTTCATAGCTGCTCGTATATCTCGTAGGAGAAATGTCGTATGAACATAGGTCAGATCCTGATAAAAAAAAAAGCAAAGTTTTTTTGGTGTACATGAATGAATATCGACGTAACCATCAGAAATACAGCATAACAATGCAATGAAATAATACCCAAGAAATACCAGCAAACCCATTTTCACTTCAACTTAAGGGCTGATTATTCTCCCATGTTCATGCAACACAATGGGGTTACGGACCCCTTACGTCCTTGCGGACGCTCCTTGCACCTTCCACCGCAAGGGCCTAACGGGTGCCTCCCAAAAAATGTAACCTTCCGTTGAGGCGCCGCAGCCGCAAGGGCTGTGATTGGTCCGCTCCCTAAAACCTGACTTAGAACCATTACGGTTCACGACTGCATCTAAGCGTCTGCGTGGTCATTGCGTTGCGTGAACGTGGGACCATAATCAGCCCTTAAGGAATGCAGAAAAACGTTTAACCTTAACCTTTTTTTAAAGAAATACAAAACAAATTTAGTATTTTCTCACCATTTGATAGTGAAAATTGCTTTACATCAGCGTATGTCTTCAGTTCTTCATCAGGACACTTAGATACACACAGGGCCAACGACTTGATCTTCCTGTTAAGGAAGTCTATGTTGCACGGGTCGAGGAAAAACACATACCTGTTGTAAAGGGAAAAACATGTTTTTCAATCAACTCTGAAGGGCAAAGTACACAGCTTCATAAAACAAACTTACCACCTCAATAACGTATTAAAGTATTTCTTAACTCATAAATGTTAAAACATGGCATCACCTACAGTGATACAGTGATAAGAGTTGCTTACTACAATGCTAGTTTAGCTTGCTGCAGTGCTAGGGGAGCCTGCTACAGTGTTAGGGTAGCTTACTCAAGGGCTGCTGGCTACAATGCTGCTTGCTAATGAGCTAGGGGTGTTGATACAGTGCTAGGGGAGCGTGCTACAGAGGTATGGGTCACTTGATACAGTGCTGGGGTAGCCTTTACAGTGCTGGGGTAGCTTGTACAGTGCTAGGTTAGCCTGCTTCAGTGCTCGGGTAGCATGCTCCTGGGCTGCTTGCTCCAGTGCCAGCTAGGGAGCTTGCTACAGTTCTACGGTAGCTTGCTCCAGTGCTAGGGTAGCTTGCTACAGTGCTAGGGTAGCTTGCTACTGTGCTGTTTATTATAGTGCTTGTGGGTCTTGTTTTGTCTGGGGAGCAGGATGATGACATGGCTGCCAGCTTTCTCAACAGATCAACAGACGGTACTTTGTGGCTCAGACGCCTCCTATTCAAAGCCTCCTCTGGAGCCATGCCCATCGATGAAGCATGACCCACTGTTTCCCACAAGCCTTGTGCGCATGCCATGAATGTTGATTGCATGAAGGTTGATTGTAAACTACTGTTCCAAGTGCGTTAAGTGGGGCCAGGGGGTAGGAGGATAGTGGCCAGGGGGTTCTACTCTGAGGTGAAAGGTACTAGCATGGCTCCCCAAATCCACAGTCTACCTGTAAGTATCCTTGAGCATGCACATGTATCTGAGAAGCAGCCGTAAGTTGTCCTTGATAATGGTCTAAATACTAAAATGAGATTGTTTGGCCGGAACAAAACAGTAGACATGAGCACCAACCAATATGATGAATTTGTTTTGACTTTGATTGTTCAGTTCTTCTAAAGTGGATGTAGAATAACACAACTCAATCACAGGAGTCAAGAGAAAAAGTTGTGTATGTTAAATAACAAGACATTTTGTTGTGTTCACTGTCAACATCATGGTTTTGCAGAACAGGTTAGGATCAAATATAGAGCCCACCATACTTTATTCAATAGCATCAGACTCACTTGTTTTGGGTCATGTTCCGTCCGCTGAGCTCTATCCCCTCAATCTTGCTGTTCCTTCTACCACAGGTATTACCGTAGCTGTCATACCCAAAGACGATCCTTGAAGCGCCACCCGTGTAGACCGTGAAGCCACATATGCAACCCTACACACACACACACACACACACACACACACACACACACACACACACACACACACACACACACACACACACACACACAATTAGCTGTATGAACGGTTAGCCATGTTAACCAAGACTTTTATCCATAGTTACTTCAAGACAACATGCAATCCAAAACAAGGTGTGTGTGTGTGTGTGTGTGTGTGTGTGTGTGTGTGTGTGTGTGTGTCTCATTTCATATTGCTATTGCTTTCTAAATGCCCAAACAATCGTACAGCTCAACAAAGTGCGTTTGTAGCCTGCCGCTATAGAAGTTGTTATAAGTTGTTCTATGTATAATATACGTGTAGATATGTATGTGTTGGTTTTATGTATGCAACATGGATGAGAGGGTTACAACAGATGTATACGGTTACACCCTAAGCGCTAAGAATGGTGGGAGATTGATTCGTTCATTCTTTTAACAGTTATAAGCCAACAGGTAAAATGGTAATGGTAAAAAAAAAAAAAAGATTCACCATGCCGACACAAAACAGAAAGAATATGATGAGCCATGGGATGTCCGTGCAGCTGCGTTGCTCCAGCGGTTTCCAATCGCGCTTCCCCTGCAAAACATAGAGGACCATTAGAAAGGCTATACACGAATTCGTTTTTAACTGCATAACTTTTTTACTTACTTATTTGCACGTGTTAAACACACCCATGGTTCAATTCCTGGCTACGCAATAAGTTATCAACTTTGTTTTATATCCTCATTTCCATAATTTGATTTAGTTTGACTTACCTCTGAACTACTGCAACATCCCATGGTGAATTGTCAGCTAGCGACGACTTTACAGGACCCAGATGCAGACTTTCACTCACAACAACTATACTTTACAGATCCAAGCTTTTTCCACTCGCAGCCATTTCAAAGCAGCACGTCACAAGTATCGTTTGTTTACGTCCTGAAGAATAAAGACTTTTGCATCTGCAGGCACGAGTAAAGTTTTTTTAGTAAAGTTTTTTTTTATCCTCCCTTACTACAATCAACTGTCAGCCACCGTGTGTTGTGTGACGCCTTTTTGAACAGGTAAAATGCGGAAGAGATCATATTCCATAAGGAGTGGCAGGAGCCTGTCGCCCCAGCGCCGTGTAGTTGGGTTTGGCTCCCTCTAGCGGATCCACCGGCGACTGCTCCGTGTACCGCTGAATAACCAAGGACAGCGGCCCCTTGTGGCCAGGGCCGCATTAACCAATTTACCCTCAAATGAAGAAATCATTTAGCCCAACAACAACCACAGACACAGCCATTGCCCATTGCCTTTATCATTCATGTCACTAAAAGGGCATATAGGTCAAATTTAAAGCCATAAGGGAAAAGTGTTTTATAATTTAAATATATATAGGCCTATATATATATATATATATATATATTTTTTTTTTTACCAAGCCGTTTAAAAACGTCAACGGTTTTTCCACCAGGAGATGTCGACGCTGTGGTTCAACCCGTCCAGTCCTGAACTTCATGGTAGCCTACGGTAATGTTATCTTTTAAGTTCGTTAACTTGGAAATATTGAAAATTTCATACCCATTAAAAGCCACCCAAAGACAGTGTATGTGTAACGTTACTGTTGTTTAGCATCCTACCCATCCTACTTAGCCTATACTTATTTTGGTACAAATATTCAAAGACATAAAGCAACAGGTTCTTCCTGGAGCCGTCTGGTGTAGACCTGCTGACCTGTGCAGCACCTTGGGGTCTGAACGTCAAGTTTCCAGAAGAAGCTCGTTTTTCCTCCATGTATTTGCTTTCTAGACGATCCTCTGGCCGTGGCTGCAAGGTCAATATTGAGCTGCGGCCATCCGATACACGCTGAGAGGGCAGGGTGGAGCAGGAATACATTGAAGCGTGTTCCTGCAAAAATATTATTTAGTTACACACCCGTTGGATATTTGGTTAACGTCAGCAATTAAGGATGGACATATACACACAGAAGCTTCTGTACACACTTGCAATCACAGAAACAGTTGATATGATAACAAGACATTCAAAAGCAAAACAATTCCTATTTTATTAGACAGAAAATGTATGTATCCCAGCCAAAATACAGGGCAGTAATTATAAGGAAAAATATTTTTAAAATAACACATTCAGTTTATTACATCGGAGGAATATTAATCCCTCTGTCTCCCTTTTTTTTCCATCTCTCTCCCCCCATCCGTCTCTCACTAATATCTCACTCCCATCTATCTCTCTTCTCCCTCTATCACTACATCCCGCTCTCTCTCTCTCTCTCTCTCTCTCTCTCTCTCTCTCCCTCCCTCCCTCCCTCCCTCCCTCCCTCCCTCTCTCTCTCTCTCTCTCTTATCTTTCTTTCTCTCCCTCTCTCTTTATCACTAACTTTCTTCCTCTCTCACTCACTCTCTCCTATCCCATTGTGAATCAAGCCCTACAGCACTTCCTGGCTTGGTTGCTGCTGTAGCAACAGTGTCCAAAGACAACAGCGTTCTCCTGGCTCCCTGAGGCGTGCACGCTCAGCGGATGGACCACAGAGTCCCAGGAGTGATGTGATGTGCACGTCACTAGCCGTATCTTCACAAGTAACCCAGAGAAAACACTCAGGTTTGACCTTAACTGACCGACGGTAAGAAGAGAGGCAAGGATAAATATTGTTCATGCAAGACTGCAGATGGCGGTAAAAAGTTCCTAGTACAGCTGAGTGCATTCTGGGAAAATGCTGTACATTTATAAACTCTAGATTTTACCTGAACTGACAAATAGAGATGTGGACGTAAGAATCTTCATAGTTTAGTTGGTCACATTCTGGGAGAATGCTGTGTTCCATAATTAAGACTTCTAGACTTGAATGAATATATTTTGTATAGTTCTGGTCCTGCCCTGGTCCTATATTTTATATTTAACCTTAACTGACTAATAGATACTTGAAAGTATGTATTTTGTTATATGGTGGGGCACCCTGTTCTGGCAGAATGCAGTAATAAAAATGTATGTTGGATCTTCTGGTCCAGTCCATAAACTTACCTGAACTGACCGACAGTAAGGCAAGACTGCAAATACTTGGCAGAACACATTGTCCTAGTATAGTAAGGGATACACACTGAGAGAACACAGTATATCCCTGCAGTTCTAGGCTTGAACCGGCCCAGGCCGTTAACCTTAACTGACTGTGAGGCAAAATGCAATTGTACATTTTGTTTGTGCA
This sequence comes from Micromesistius poutassou, assembly GCF_964030765.1. NCBI lineage: Eukaryota > Metazoa > Chordata > Actinopteri > Gadiformes > Gadidae > Micromesistius > Micromesistius poutassou. Next base: position 8,065,207 of record NC_140273.1, on the reverse strand, counting down.
AGCAGGAATTTTTCAAGTATAGTGGGGTACACGCTTGAATGAATAAGACATATGGATTCATTTTTGATGGTTCTGATCCACGTTATAAACAAACCCCTTGTTGGTCCCCTCCTTCTTCCAGCTTGGGGTTGGGTTCTTCCTGACCATACTGGTAAAAAAGCTGGTCTGAATTTACTCAAAACATGCACAATATGTGTTTTTGTGAGTCAGTCAGCGTTGGGTTGAGACCTCTGTCGTGTTGGAAGAGCGATGCAACGTCACTGACGGCAACCTGATTCATGTGGTTCTACTCAAGTCAAGGTCCTTTTTTTGCATTTGGCGAGAAGAGCCATGAATCCAGTTTCATTTTGGACTCCATTCATATGCAGAATTATAGAAATGCATGCCTGGAAGTCCCAGTCATAATAATGCTTGTTTTGTTTGTGTTTCGCTCAGAAAAAAAGGCCAGACAACCCTCCCCCAGAACGATGCTAAAGTGTGCGTGATGCTTGTTGTGTTTTCCATCAGTATACATTTATGTTTCCCCGATGACGGTACACACACGTGATACTCCAAATCCATAAGTCAACATAATTACATATGTAAAGGAGTGTGGCAGTCACAGGGTTCGAGCTGTATGTTAGAGCTTAGTGTGGCGAGAACAACAGAAATAGGATATTAGATTCACCTTAAATTTCTTTCTTCCTTACCTATTGGCCTAGGTACCTTCGTGATTAAAAATAAGAGCCAGATGATTGGATCAATAACACCTGCCACTTACTTACCTGTCTTCTTATCTGGGCCGAATTCACAATAGTATTTTAAGAACAATAGTCTTTGTAGCTGCTGATCAGATTTACTAAGGGGTTGTCATTTCTTCTAAGATCTAACATTTCTTCTTGATTTTATAAAAAGCAATGCAGTTGATCTTCATAAGAAATTTCTTGAGAATTATCATTTTGTGGCAGGCCTCAGGTTCAAAGGGAAAACAATTATAGTAATAATAATAATAATATAGATATTATTATTCTCTGAATCAGCTCATAATTGAACCGAAAATGAACCATTGCAATTTTGGATGGTCACCAATAGTTGGCAGTATTTGGCAGTAGTGGACGCCTGGCGCAGCAATGAGCCAGATATGTCACTGAAATAACAGGAATTTTTGGTGATGTCCTTGTATGCTGAGTCATCGTCATTATAAATAACTTTAAATCATTTTGTCCCTCAACCCTAAACAGTAACATGCTTACAGAGCAACTAACAGTTCTTGTGTAATGTTTCTCCTAAAAGATCCATTTTATTTTTGCAGGGGGTCACATCATAATCCGATTGTGATGCTAGCGAAAATATTAAAAAGGATACACATCCAGGAGGTTGTGTGGGACTTAATTTGTTTCTTTCAGCCAGATGATGGAAAAACAATCACCCAAACACTGCAATTTTATAGGGACGCAAACCACACACAGATACACAACATCACCCCCCCCCCCCCACCCTCAATCTAAAGAAGATTTAGATTATTAATTATTTAGATTATTGTAGCCTGAAGATTGTTATGGTCTGGATCCACTATAACTCTTCACTTCCTGTTCCCACGGTGACTACTCTCGCTCTGTAACCCATGATCTACCCCCTCCCCCCATTTGTCTCCGCTGGAACCCTGCACCAACCATCTCCTCCATCATTGGTCAAACAGAGCACCATAGATACCCATAGAGTCAAATACCACAGATAATGTGAGGCAACAATGGATCACTTGATATGCATCACAACACTCCTGACATACATCATTGTTTTGGCTAAATTGTGAACTTTCAAACCAACATGTTTGCCATTCCTGGGTTACTGCATTGAAAATCCTTGATACGGGTGAACCGTGTGTTTTTTTTGGGTACGAAGGATTTATTTTGTTATATACCAGGCGACCGTACAGTATCACACTGGACGTGAAGGGAATGAATTAAAATGATCTCTCTGTGGTTCGTTTGGTATGTTTTCACGGTATTTTTAGATCCCCAAATATGCTTTTCAGATATGCTTTGTTTTTTCTTTTTTTAAGTGTAAATCTAACCCGGCTTGTTTTTCTAGGCCCACAACCGCTTGGCAAAGTACATACACGCATGTACAAAAAAAATAACTATTTGAAAAAGCTTAAATGTGGGTGCAAGGAAAAATAATTCTCAAAGCGCTCTTTGTATGAGGGGGAGAGAAAAAACCCCAACACAGAATCGCCTTGTAAAGGAGCTGGTCCATTTTCACCTACGTTTTCCTACCAGAGCAAATTCTCTGCGTCAGATGCCTATGATTTAGACGTTTCTTTTTTCCGATAATAAACCATATCGGCGAGGAATTCACGACTATTTCCGTTGGGCCCTCTGTGCTCCATTTAAACAGCAGAGAGAGAGAGAGAGAGAGAGAGAGAGAGAGAGAGAGAGAGAGAGAGAGAGAGAGAGAGAGAGAGAGCAATATGGAGGCACATCACACATAAGTCTTCCTTTGTCGCTCGCCCACCCATGTGACCTCTTGGGTCATGTGACCAATGCGGCTATACCGTCCTCCACTGTCCACATGTATAATGGTGTGTGGGCGTGTGTGATGGGGGGGGGGGGGGGGGTAGCATCGGGCTGGCACTGTTAAAATAAAAAAGTAATCGTGATTCATCAGGAGGAAAATAAACACACAATTAGTCACTTCCCCAGATTCCCAGACAGGCTGCTCAGACACCGGAACTCTTTGAGGTTCCCACTGGTCAGTATGACTTCAGGCCAGGAATGGTTTGCTTCCACAGGGCCTGTCAGAGTGTAAAACCCCCTAGACCCCCTAGATGCCTGATAAGGGGTCTCTACGGTGAAGGCTTTAGTATAGGGAAAGTGGGGAAGTAAACTTCTTAAGATGAAACCCAGCGGTAAAACTATTTTCCACTTTTGTTTCGACTTCTTACCTGTACACACACCTGCATGCATGGTCACACACACACACACAAAGACAACCACACGCACAGGAAATAGCTCCAAGACCCCTCCTGACACACACATGTTTCTGATTGGCCAGATATACTGTAACATTGTCACTTCTCGACCAATCAGACGATGTGATTCTCCCGCCCCCCACACATCACGTTCTGCATGCCGTTTTTGGCCTAACCCCTTCCAACCAACCAATCGGAGCCAAAACGACCAGTAACCGTGACCACAATGACCTCCAGAGAGCATTTCATTATTGAATAATTCAAATCATATCCTGGACCATTTTGTACCTTTTTATGAACAGAGCCGTGCAGACAGACAGAGGGGAGGGTTGAAAAAGAGAGAGGGAAGCCTATAGAAATGCAGGCCAGAATCGAACCCGGGGGGTTCAACACTACAAGGTTACACACTACGTGTTTAGCAGGATGTTGAACCACTGGTCCACAGACCGCTCATAAGGGCCCTCCCACTCCCAGCTGTGACATCGCAGAGTACGTGCTCAACCCCCCCCCCACCCCCCCCGAAGTTCACCCATGTAGGGCCTCCTCCCTCGAGACAAACCTCCTCCCAGAATGCTCTCACCACATCTGGCCCTCCCCGCCACTCGCCTCTTCCCCATCTGGACGAGCAGGAGGGGGAGAGCAGGGCTGGTTAACAGTTGGACAGCAGGCCCTGTATTCTCTGGGTTCTCCTGCACTGCTCCTCTTTCTGCCGGGTTTGGTGGGTTTCTCAGTCTCTCTCTTCCATGAACCGCGTCATCAGTGTCTGCGTCAGCGATGGGGGGGGGGGGGGGGCTGTGGGGAGTATTATTTAAACTCTACTTGGCTCTGCAGCCCTAAATCTGTTGAGCGTACCAATATACATGGCAGGGATAATGAAGGAACTGATGTGTTCTCGTCAGGAGGCTTTTAGCTGGGTTGTGTAAATATTTCCTTGTTGTGTAAATCAAAGGGTTGATGAGGATTTACAGGACATGGAGAACGGGGCCAGCGGTGTTGCCTTGTCATGGCAGAGTGTGACTAAAGTATACACGGCCCATCCTTTTGTTTGGAACCCAAGGCCGATAAATGCTTGTTTTTAAATGTTGACATGACATCATAACAAGAAAACAGCTGCTCCTGATCAACTTTTTGAATGGCCTAATATTTTCCGCTGTCCACTTTAAACGTTGTATTGTTTCTTCATGTACTTATGTCTCCCCAGAAATCGGCGTGAAACTTATACCATGCGTTTCTTCATATATTATAGTTATATTATCTTTCCACATCTCGGATCCTGTCCTAAATATAATCTAAAACATAAAGCTTTAACGGCAAACTACTATATGAAAAGAGGCATGCCTGGTGTTGAATTGACAAAACATTACGTATCTTTGATTTCTGAATTCTTCATGCCAATGCATGTAGAGTGGCAGGAGCAGAGGTCACACAGAGCGGCCTGGTGCTAATCACAACCTGCTGGAGAGAGACAGGCTACCCAGGCCAGGAGAGGGAGAGAGAGATAAGCGAGAGGGGAGAGAGGGGGAGAGGGATGTAATTATAAGAAGAAATTGAGAGAGAGGCTACCCAGGCCAGGGGAGGTAGAGAGAGCGAGGGAGAGGGCGGGAGGTAATAATAATAAGAAATAGAGACAGGCTACCCAGGCCAGGGGACGTAAAATAGATAGGAGGGAGGGAGAGAGGGGGGGAGAGAGGTAACCATGAGAATAAACTGAGAGAAAGGCTACCCAGGCCAGAGGAGGTAGAGAGAACTAGGTGGAGGGAGGGTATCAAAAATAAAAAAGAGGCTTTCCAGGCTATATGAGAGATGGAGTGAGTCAAAAAGAAAGAGGACAGGAAAAAAGAGAGAAAGAGGCTTCCAAAGCTAGGAAAGAAAGAGGTGATCTAGGAGAGATGGAGAGCGATGGGAGATAGAGAGAGAATAAAGAGTGAGATAGGGGCCTCCCGGGAAAGCAGAGGTAGTAAGAGGGGCTAGGGGAAAGAATGTCATCATAAAGAGGAGGAAAAGAGGGAGAGAGGAGTGAGAGAGAGAGACAAAGCAATAGAAGAAAAAGGGAACGAGGAGAGAGGAGTGAAAGAGCGGCAGAGAGATAGAGAGAGAGAATATCAGTGAGAACGGACGGGGTGAGGAAGAGGGGAAGCATATGTAGCAGCAGAAGAAGATTGGAATTTAGGAGGGTGGAGGACAGAATGAATGAATGACGGAGGACGACTGTGAATGTGTGCTTGTGTTTGGGGGCGGCTTGGGAATCGTGTGGCCAGGGAGGGAGGGAGGGAGGGGAGCTGGGGAGGGGTCCTAAAGGATGTGAGTCACAGTCCCTGTCAGAACCAGCGGGGAGGGTCTTGGTGAGGCGGGGGAGAGGGAAGAGGGAGGCGGAGGAGCACTGTGCTGGCGTAAGGAGGGGTGGGGGGAGAAAAGAGTGCCGGCCCCTCTTACTCCACTCTGGCTTCATGCAGGCATTCGGCGTCAGCAGAAAAAGTGCTAATGTGATCAAGATGGAAGCGGTGCGTGGAGCTTTCCTGCTGCTCCGTCTCGCCTGCGCTCTCCCGGCCCGGCCGTCTCCTGGGCTCCGGCTCCTCAGCGTCTGCCCAGCGGCACACGCTCCTTCCACAGCGGCTCGGGACGTTCTAAAGTTTGTTGTTTAACACGACCGCGATTTAAGGTGGTGTGCGGAGGGGAAGCAGAAAACGTCAGAGTCCGCGCGATGGATGGATGGATTTGCGGTGACCCAAACTCTTGAGTGAACGTTTTTCAAAGAGAGTCACAAATTCTGGATCTTCATGCCATGTCCTGACCTACCGCTTTAAAACAGATTGATGCGCGTTCGTATTGGACAACGCTGGGTTGGGATACAAGCCAGCAGTGAAGCAGAGTTTTATTATTTGAAGTTTGGTGGTGGTGTTGGCAGGGGCGGTGGCGGTGAGGGTCGGAGGTCAAGTCCTGGTGAAGTTGGCTCTTCTCGCCTCAGGAATCAAAAGGTGCACAATAATGGATATTCATGTGTTTTTACAAAATGTACATTTTGTTGGTGTTTGCATGGCTTATGTCTTTTATCAGTGTAAGCAGAGGTAGACTAGATGTTAAGTATCAATATCGTTTATGACCACACTTAAATTAATAAATGTGGATTATATACTGTATATTCATTTATGATTTATGCTGCTAGTGTTTAATTTACGTATCTGTATGATCAAAGAAGATACCAAACAGTATCTTCTTTATACACCAATTCAGTGAAAATTATATATACCTAGCTAACCATAATTGCTGATTATATCATCCTTTATGACATCTTACTGCATCAAACCATACAGCTGTCACTTTTTTGAAAAGCCTTTTTCTGCACTTGTATAGAGGCAGAAAATCAGTGTATGTAACGATTACATCATTGATCCATCTGAATAAGCATTACACAACGTTAACCCACATTCTAAGATAAGTGTCACCAGGCTATCACCAGGCTCTGTGCTGCTGATTGGTTAGCTGGTTGCATCACCAGAATTCCTGACTGTACAGGTTTTCCCTTTGGAGGCACTGGTGTTTATCAAATAACATTTTTTTTTTTTACTTTTTTTTTTTTTACTTTTTTTACTTGTTTTGGGCTGTCATATTGGAACCGCTGGTTTGGTTCAATGATATCTTGTTATTTTAAATAAATGGGCGTTACATAAGAATTTTAGTGTATTAAAATCTCCTCACTCATAAAATAACCATGATTCACCAAGGTGATTAATGCAACACCTTAAATATACAACGACAGTTTTGTTGGACTATTTAGTTGAAATGTGGTTTGTGTCAGTTTATATAGGCCTGGCTAAGTTTATACTTCCAGAGAAGACTAATGGAACCTAATTACAGTCCACTTCTACCCAGGACAGTCCAGCTGTTTATTTTCAAACTGAAGCATTACTTGCCAGATTATTTTCTGCAAATTCAGTTAAGCCCTTATGTTGAAATCTCAAAATACTGACATTTCCCGCTCACCCCTTTCGTCACTTGTCCTCTCTCCTCCTATTTTTTCTCTTTGAATTTCTTCACTTCCCTCCCTCCTTGTCTCCACTATTCTCCTCTTTTCTTCCCTCCTGTCTTCTCCCCTCTTCACCTCCTCTCCTCTTAATTTTTCTTCCAACTCCTTCATTCTTCAATTCTCCTCCTCCCTTCCATCTCTCCTCCTTTACTCCTCTCATTTCTCTACTCCTCTCCCCCGATCTCCTCTTCTCCTTCCCCTCCCACAGGAACGGGAACCACTGAGTGTATCTGGTCCTCCGTTTGGTCACGGCCCATGGCTTAGCAGCGGAGGGGGTTGTTGACCATGCCAGTAGCCATGCGGAAACGGAGCTGGGAGGAGCACGTGACCCATCGCTCGGGGTTACCGTACAGCTTCGATGACCTGGATCTGGTCTGCTGTCGTAGCGCCGGCCACGGCGACGGCTCTAAACACGGCCGCCAGGTGCGCTGTGCGTCCATGCCGGAGTGCCGCCACCACCGACCGGCGCCGGACGGGGGTCCGAGGGGGAGCGACGCTACGGGGTCTGCGGTCGGGGATGCGAGACTTCTTCGGGAGATGCGGGGAGACGCAGTGGGAAAGGTGGACACTGGCAGTTCAGGGGACGGGCCGGATGAGAGTGGAGTTTTAGAGTCGCAAGGGTCACAGTGTCTCCTAAGCTCGCCGAGGGAGGAGGCATCCAGCTCCGACTCGACAGACAGACTATCGAGGCGCTCAGTTATTAACGGCACAGTTGATAGCTGTTGTGAAATAAGTAGTTTTGGAGACAGTACGGAACGCGGCGACGGCGATGGAGTCGGCGGTGGCAGCGGCATCAGTGATGACGACTTTGTTACCGGTGCACATATGGTTTCCGAGGAGCCACAACAACAACCGTGCATATCTATTAGTCTAGACAATGGGTCTCCACTGTCCGCGCCTGCCGTTAATCAGACTGGCACGCTTCCAGAGCAATATGAAATAAAGAGCCATACAGATGGCCACGGCGAGCCTTCCGAGCCCCCGGGCGCCACGTTGACCTATTCTGCTGAACCAAGATCCGACGCCGTCCCTCCCAACACCGAGGGACAGGAGGAAATCTTCCCCGCATCTCACGCCGGGATGAATAACAGTCTGTCTTCAGGTGTAGCGTGCCGCTTATCCGACCTGGCGGAAGATAGCGACGGATGGCTGTGGGCTAACCGGGTTACAGAGCAGACGGTGACCGATGCCGTGGAAGAGGAATGCAGCACAGCAGGAACCGAACGCAGGAACGTAGATGCTGTGGATAAGGTAAAAGGATTAGATCTCCCCGCAGCGCTGGTGGGTGAACATCCGGCGGCACCTTCACCCCCGGAGGCGTCACAGAGACCCGTTTGTCCGGTCGGGCCAGGGGACGACAGTGCGGTGAAGGAGATGGATCACAGTTGTGATAGCCAGGTTTTCCATCAGAGTGTGTCAGCGCTGCATGATTTTGGGATCGCAGAGATGGACCAGAACCGAGAAGAGGAAGGAGCTGAACTCGACGGCCAGGCTGAAGAAGTCAACCAGAGTTCATCAACGGCTGGTGGAATGCATGTTAAAGTTCAATGGTGCACCGAGGGAATCAATAGCCATGTGTTATCTGAACAACAACTGGACAGTGGACTAGTAACAAACACCATTCAGTGTGTGGAGGAAAATATGGAAAACAAGTCCTCTATGAATCTCGACGGGAGCCCAGTATCCCATGACTTGACCTTTTCTGAGAGCCAAACCAAATCTCATCCCGGACAGCTAGAGAACAACGCTTCAAAACTGGACACGATTCTCGAGTTTAACTCTTCCGAGTCCGACGACAATCCAACGCCGCAGACACACACGAGTAACGCCTTGAGTCTCGCCGACGCGCCATTGGATCAACAACCCACCAATATGGACTCAAACGAAAACACCTCCACCCTCCAGAGACCTCAGACAGAGGCTTCACCAGAGGTGGTGGATGATGACCTCACACCAGATGGACTCCCTGGCAACCGAGCCTCTGGCTGTTTCCTAGGTGAGCCACCTGCCTGCGATGGGCCAGATGGTCAGCGCAAACACCGCGGCCCAGACACCACATGCTCCACATTTGAGGGGATGGAGGAGACGGAGGCAGCGCAGGCGGTCGCTACACACTGTGGCCCTCAGCGGCCGACTCCCGGTCCCCACGAGATGAGTGAGTCTGAGGACCTGAAGGATGACAGCGTGGTGAAGATGCGGGTTAAAAAGGTAAGAACAGATAAATGGGATAATAAGTGTCTACCCTTTTTTATATGTTTCAGTACAAACTAACGTTGATTTGTGCGTTCTAGTCCTGTAGGAAAGTGGAATGCACAGTTGCAGAAATGAAAAGGAGCCTTTTTGTTTTTATTTATCTTTCTAATCTCTTTCGCAATCGCAGTCGTGGCACTGCAATTCCTCAAATGATTTCTTTGTTGTAATAAGCAACACTTAACTGGGCACCACATCGTTTCGGTCTCGCTCTCGCTGGCTCGCCGGCTGGAAAACAATGACTTCACTCTTGCATGCTTACAGATCTGCGACAGTGGGATCTGTCAAATGTTTCTGTCTCTCCCAATCCTCGGGTTGCAAAACAAGGTCCTATAAGGGCATGGATTCCGTAACAGCAGTTTAAAGCTCACAGCGCACACAGACTCCTACAGGACTGCATTGACCGGAGCTGTGGAAAGCTAAGCACTAGGAAGCTAACCACTAGAAGGCTAAGCAGCCAGGGCGCTAAACCGCTGATGTAATTTACACTTGTGATCAAGCTAAATGCGTGACACTATTATCGAATTTTTACTGAAAATGAAACGCACATAATATAAATTGTTATTGTAATTCAAGCCGTAAAACATCCATTATTGACACCAGGAATAATAACAACAGCGATGTTATATTGACAACACAGGGGTCCGTCTAATAGGTATGTTGTTTTGATTAGAGCCGACCAATCACATCGTATTTCAGCCTAGCCATATTGCTTGTGATACCCTCTGGTTGTTTAAAATATAAATACAACTGTACCAGCTGTTACCTCACTTTGACCAAAAACCTGAAGCCTGGCCATCCCATAGATAGCCAAGGGGCAATTGGGCGGTTGTATGTCTCACCCTTTCTTTAGAGTTCAAGGTTCACTTCACATTGACAGCATCCTGAATAGTTATCTGACAAACTCCCACAGCAACCCATATCCGATTCACATTAACTTGTTGAAGATAAATTGCACGAATGTTGGACACCTCAGCGTTGTTTGCCGAAAATAAACGCTAGCTGCCAAGGAAGAAAGTGCGCTCTGATGTCACAGGGCAAAACGAGGGGAAACGGAAAGCCTCCGGTATTTTCTGTGACCGTTTTTGCAGCGGTTGGGGTAAAACCTCCCCTGAATCAAACACCTCTGACAATTAGTTCTCCCTCTGCTGCTGTAACAAAAAAAAAAAAAGAGTGAGCCGTAAAAAGAGGAGCCTCGGGTTCAATGCTTCCACCATATGGCGGTAATGGCCGCTCCGCTGGGCTCGGAGCGCTCAGACGCAGCGGGGAGCTGGTTTATTCAGGAGACGGGCTTCCAGGGAATGTCTTCTGAGCGGAGGCAGCCTGCGGGGGAAGACGTCGGGGGCTTCTCCCCGCGTGTAGGTCACACACACTGACTAATTGAATTGGTAGCAAGGGGTTCAGCCCATCGCCAGACTCTGGCTGGAGGCCCGAGAGCTGCTGCTCAAACACGGGACCCGGTGATGAGCTATTACCGGGCTCATTGTTGAACTGAATTGCATTGGGAAGTTATTTCCATCTGGTAAATACATGATTCAGAACATTGTGTATTGGCTGGGCTGTTTGACTCCCAGCTAAAAGTTACTGGGTTCAATTCCCTCGTGCCCACAGACTACCCCTCATTGAAGAGCAGGATGCCTCACCGCTACCTGCTCCTTCTTCACACGGATCTATCTGATAACCTTTTTACGGGCCGCTTATTTATAGCTTCATATTTATTAAATTAGCACCGTAATTCTTGATCCATCTTGTTGTTAGCAGTTAGCGGCCTGGGTTCATGCCTGACGTATAGCGCCCGGAGGTGCAGGCAGGAGATGGCTCTCGATAGACACTTTGATTCTATTGTCTGGGGCCCATTATGGTCCCGGGAGATAGCTGTTGCTGCTGCTGCTGTTGTTGTCAGAGGAGGATAATCTGGGGGAAAATGAAGCCATTTGGCTATCTGTAATGGCTGGGAGATGGATAGCACGATAGCGTGCTCTTTGTCAGGGTGTTTATTTGTTTTCCGCCAACGGGGCCTTATCTCAACCTCGGGGCCCGAAAGATGGGCTCACATGTCTGACGTCACCACCGGACTGTTCTCTGAGCCGGCTGCTCATTCTCCTCCCTTCTCCGCTCAATTCAAATCAGTTGGCTTTATCAGAAGGGCATATGTACAATGCGTGTTGCTAAAGCAAAGCCACACATGAATCATTGAACAATATAACACTACTAATAATAGGTAAATAAACATAACAAATAGCAATACAGAAGTTAATTCAGAGATAATGATACAATAAGTAAATTAACTTTGGCCCTCTCTCGCTCTTCTCTCTCTTTCTCTCTCTTTTTTTCTCTGCACCCCCTAGCTAGCTCCCTCATTCTCTTTCTGTCTCTCTCTCTCTTTCTCCCACTCTCTGTAAAGCTATCTCCCCCACGTCTCTCTCTCTCTCTCTCTCTCTCTCTCTCTCTCTCTCTCTCTCTCTCTCTCTCTCTCTCTCTCTCTCTCTCTCACTTTCCCTCTCTCACCTTCTCTCCCGCTATCTGTATAGCTAGCTCCCCTCTCACCATCTCTTTGTCTCTTTCCATCCCTCTATCTCCCTCACTCTCTTTATCTCCCTTTCTCTCTGTCCCTCTGTCTCTTTCTCGTGTTTGGCCTCCTGTTGAGGAGGTCAGAGGTCGGGGGTCACTGGGGGAAGCTCTGGTTCAGAAGAGTAATGCGATGAAGAGATGCTAAATTGAATGAGAATGTTGAGGGCCGACGACTGGATGGGATGCAGGCCTGCTGCAGTGTGAGGAGGAGAGAGGGGGTGTGAGACGGGGGACTGGGGACTGGGAAAGAAAGATGGGGGTGGTGGTGGTGGTGGTGGAGAAGGGGTGGGTGGGATCTGGAAGTTCAAACACTGTGGGAACTGTCTTCCATCCACAGAAAACAGGAAGTGAGGAGGAATGTAAGAGAAACCTCAAAAGATGAGAGAGAGAGAGAGAGAGAGAGGAAATAAACGGAGAAAACAGCAGCATGAAATATCGTCCCCCGAAAAATCGTTCAAAAGCACACGTTTTGTGTTTGTTTTAATTTTTTTACTATGCTGGTTGTGCGGTTGTTTTTATTATGGCCAGTCGGGCTCAGCTGCTTTTGTTAACGGAGAACAGCTCCCTTGTAAAGATACCATTGTTTCCCTACACCACCATGTGTAGCGTACAGACATCTGAGCTATGGGGAGAGAGGGCGAGAGAGGGAGGGAGAAAGGGGGGAGAGAGAGGAGAGAGCAAGAGATAGGGAGGGAGAGAGAGAGTAAGAGTGAGAGATAGACAGGGGGAGAGTGAGAGAGGCTGAATGCAGCGATGTGTTGCGGTGCCGCCAGCGTTGGGATGTCATGCGTCAGGCCCCAGCGGCGGCACAAATTTCCCCCTGAACACACACACACACACACACACACACACACACACTCCCCTCGTCTCCACGCCGACTGGCCAGCTCCTTCCAGCAGACCCAATCCCCTATGACAGGCTAATTGGAAGCTGACTGGAAAATAACTGTAAGCACGGGTCTCCAGGCTGGTACTGGTGGGACAGGCCTGCGGGCCGGAGCCCTCGGTCCGTCCGCATCCGGTACCCGCTCATCACCCCGCAGAACACAAGTAACACGAACGGGATGCAGTTTCTATATATAGTACCTTTCAAAACGTACATTACCAATAGCAGTAAAAACAGTATCAGGCAATTCGAGACCTTGAGTGTGTAACAATGTTTTTCGTGTGATAAAGTGGATTGTGTGCACTATTAAGATACAGACATGGTCAAATAAGAGTGGTGAACATAATCGGGATGAAACAAAAAGGATGCAATAATGAAACACCCATCGTAAAACACAAACCAATTCTGCCACATTATTAATCCCGGCTTCAGGGAAAACATTGATGCTGCTAAACAACATCTTGGTTAGATGTCATCCCTCGTAATCCAGACAAATCCACCACGTCTGCCCTGCAGGACAACCTAGGCACACAGCCACTAAGAAACCACAATGCCAGTGAGACTCAGACTACACCTGCGGCCATATCCATACGGTATACCTTCACACCACCTCTTTGGAGACCCAGAAACCTGCTGTCTTCCGCATGTCTGACTCCACTGCCATTAAAGCGTTAAGCAGATTGTTACTAGATGTGTTTGGGGTGAAGTAGAGATGTCCTTGTGATGTCGGGTTCTCTCTTTTTTTTTCGTTCGGCCTTGGAGGGATGTGATCCTGATGTCATACCCTGGGTATGACAAACACTGGAAGGAATGAGATTCTGCTTTATTAAGTTTTTGAACTTTTAAACCTTGTTTTTTTTTCATCAAACTCATGAAATTAAATTAATTGCAGACTATGGAGGCCATTCAGATGGAGCAACTTTGTTAAAATAATGGCTCACTTCACATGTTCTCCACCGGGGGTCAGTGTGAGACCTGGAAGCGTCACCCTTGTTAAATACGTCCCTTCGGGCCAAGAAAGCCACATAGAGAATAAATCCTGCATTGTCTCATTAATTCTAAACTATGAAACAAAACTTTGCTATTATTGCTACTACTATAGTAAGGGCTTCATATAAACATTTAGAATCTAAGCAACATAAGAAATATAGGCGCCTCTTGGAGATAGCAGAACTGAGGATAGGCTGCTCAACTCTCCAACTCGCCAAATAGGACCGGGTTCCATCCCCCTTGTTGGAAGCCTAACCCGTAGGCATCCGAGAGCAAGTCACCCTAGCTCCTGCCTGCTCCTTTTTTACATGCGTCTAAAATACACTTGGAGTCTGTTTAGTTAAATGCATCTGCTGAACGACTCAATACAGAGCTCTGGTTTGGGTCGAGACGCTGCCCCTTGTGGCCCGGCCGGGCTAATACACAAGAGACCGGCTGGCTGGCAGTCAACACTTCACACCCGGGCCTCTTCCAGGGCAAACCCAGGCCAGCTGGGGCCTCTGCCTCCTGTTCCCATGGCTGATCCAAAGCTGGCGTGAGCAGCGAGCAGGAGGTCAGGGCAGTAATAAGACCCCCGCAGAACACCATGAGGGACGGATCGCCGCAGCGACCGGGCAGCTGCGTGGGATTTCTGGTCCAGGGGTTTCGTGTTTTTTTTCTAAAAAGACTGAAGGGCCACAAAGGCCGTCCACGGTTTCGCAGGCAGAATGTATGGGTGGATTTTTGTACGCTGTGCTGTTCACTGGAAGCTCTTTGTCACGTGGGAGTCATTGGGCATTGATGAAAGAAGGTTGTGTTTCACGGATTGTGTTGACGTTTGTGTTTTTGTGTTGGGTCTCCAGCGGGACAGTTCCCGCCTGGACTCCATGGTGCTGCTGCTGATGAAGCTGGACCAGTTGGACAAGGAGATTGAAAACGCCCTCAGTGCCACCTCCTCCATGGACAGCACCCCCACCCCCCGCAGGAGACACCTGGTAAACTAAATATAATCCAAATAATAAGGACCTGTTTGTAGCTGTGCCTTTCTGGGCCTCCAGTTTCCCCAGTCCAAATCCAATAGGAACATAAAGTGATTTGATGAAGCATACGCAACTTTTCTTCTTAAGTTCCTCATCCTTATAAATAAACCTTGACTCTGATTTTTTACCTTTCAACATGTCAATCTGGGCTTCTGTGCAGGAGATGGATCCAGGGTCTCAAACTGGCAACCCTTCCCAGGAGACCCTCGTACCTGCTGCTCCATCTACAACCCATCTGGGAGCCAAACCCAAGACATCGGTGAGTACGGGGCTGCCCTTAAGACAAGCTTGGCATCAAACACCACACAAAACTCTTCAGTGGTTTGGCAGACACCATTCAGCAGACACCAAAGCAAATCTAAGTGAACACTTGGAGCACCAAGATGCCCCGGGTTAGGACATCTTGCTCAAGGTTGAACAAGGGATTGAACCCAGAACCTTTGTCCTGGGCGTCGACCACCCTAGCCTCTACAGTACCCAGCCCCTTCGGACGAGCAATTGTTCTGTCATCTGGTGAAGTCCGTGGGTTGTACTTCTTGATTGAGAGACGGTGCCTGACTTCCTCTTGCAGCTCTTGGTCTGGGCTGTCAGGAGAGGTGGAGTCCCCGACTTCACCGGCTCTGTGATTGGTTGGAGGCCCTCAGTCATGCTCTGGGGCCCCGGGGGCCGTTATACACTGCTGACTTCCACTGCAAACTCTCTGCTCTATCAGTCTTCATTAAGAGTGCCCTGATGTGTGTGTGTGTGTGTGTGTGTGTGTGTGTGTGTGTGTGTGTGTGTGTGTGTGTGTGTGTGTCTGTGCATTATTTACTTATGAAACACTCTGACACACACACACACACACTCACATATCCACACACACATTAGAAAACACTCTTTCACAGACACACACACACACACACACACACACACACACACACACAGAGCACTATCACACACTCAGGGTGACTTGCGGATTGGAGGAATGTTTCCAGGCACTTAGAGCTTAGCCGAGCAGACGGTAAACTCTATAATTAGCAAGTTCTGGGGTCTAGATCCCCTCTGCTCTAACAAAGGGGTCAGAAGGGGTGGTGGGGGGTGAAAGGACAGGATGGGGGGGTTGAGGGGCAGGGGAGAGGGCACGGTTCAAGAAAGACATCTTTGGTCCGCTCGCTTGCTCACTTAATGACTTTCTTTCCTCCCTGCTGGCGGCGAGGGGCCCTCAGAAGACAGCCTGGAGGCTGACCTGCCCAGTGGGCCGCTGCAGTGGTTGTTAGAACTCTTTCTCAGTCATTTATCGCTTTATTTGACTGGGACTGGACACAGGAAAAATAATGATCCGTTATCTGGGAAGGCTGGTGTACATCCGTAGACCCTGGACTGGTCAAACGCAGGAATACATTATTTATTATAACACTTAGGGATAGACAGGACCTGCCTCACTGGGGGAAGGGCATACAATGGGTTAATAATGGAGAGAAGATTGTACAACAGCTTCTGTAAGAGACTCAAGACTCACTTGTTCAGAGTTCACCTGGACTCTGCATAGCCTCCCCCCTTATCCCCCACTGCCCCTTCTCCTCCCTTACTTTCCTAATAACACCCCTCTTAAACACTTATTGTATGTACTGTACGTCCTGCCGCTTAAAACTGGTGCCTATCATCATGTAGCATCTTATCCTAGCTGTCTTTGTTGTATACGGGGAATGGGTTAGCCTTGCAATTGAAAGTACTTGGAACTTGTTCTATTCACAGACAGCGATATATTGTTGTTTCTCTTTCTTCTGTACAAATTTAATTAGTGTCAGTCGCATTAACACAGACACAGCAGCGGTACACAAGAGCAGGGAATGTAGGTGATTGAATGAGTGCATCACTCTGGTTACGGGCCCCAGCAGGAGGGTGTGGTGGGAGAGTGCTGACAGGAGGGAACCGGGGGTGATTTGATCATCGAACAAGATGTTTCTGTTCTATTTGGAAGTTCCTGGAAAAACATAAACAGAAACGCTTGTTGTTTTTTTGTCTTATCTCGGTCAAGCCAAGGTGTGAAAAAGTGCTGCAATGCCAGCAGGGATATCAGTGAATTCCTTAGTGAAGGGTAACGTGTCTGATGCTTCCTTTGTGTTTCTCAACCCCGAATCTCTTTCCCTTTTTTTTTTTTGCTGTTTGGTGTCCTTCGAATCTTTCACACGCAATCAAATAATGCTAGTTTATCCGTTGACCTCCCCCTTACTCTTAACGTCTACGGCGCAAAACGCCCATCAGCCATTCATTGTTATCCAAGGTCTGTGTGTATTTCTGTGTGTGTGCCTTTTTTTTCTTTTTACTTTCCCTCCACAGTGCAAACTCCACTAAGCCTTTGTAAATACAGCCTTTACTGCGCGTAATGCTCAGCTCAGTGCTAACCGGGGAGCTTTTACTGTGAAGGCGCGACAGGGGGAGATTGATGGATGCCAAGGGGTTGTTGACTTCATGAAGTGGGCTCTTAGGGCCTAATAGTAGCCGGGGGGGGAGGTGGGCATTCAGCCCTTTCAGACCTCAAGTGTCCCGACGCCCACTTAATCTCCTTAAGGCAGTCAGAACTGGTCCAGTGAATGGGGCCGGCAGCACAGAACCAGGAGATCCAGATGTAGGCCACACGGCTGGGCTCTCTATTGTCCCCCCCGCTCCAATCCCTCCGATCCTGATTGGCTTTGGAGAGTTCCTGTGATTCCTGGAAATTCAAATGAGATTAGTGGAGGTGGAGGGGAAATGGTCGGCATTAGGGTTTGGAAAGAGGTTTTCCGTACTCGTATTCACTGACACTGTCCAGAAAGCACGATGAGATAGTCTTCAAGTGTGTCTGTCTATGGTCCGACCAGATGTGAAGGATAAACGTCAGCATTGAATGAGAGGCAACAATGAAAGTAATCCATCCAAAGTGTGTGTGTGTGTGTGTGTGTGTGTGTCTGTCTGTCTGTCTGTCTGTCTGTCTGTCTGTCTGTCTGTCTGTCTGTCTGTCTGTCTGTCTGTCTGTCTGTCTGTCTGTCTGTCTGTCTGTCTGTCTGTCTGTCTGTCTGTCTGTCTGTCTGTGTGTGTGTGTGTGTGTGTGTGTGTGTGTGTGTGTGTGTGTGTGTGTGTGTGTTAGAGCGTATGTGTTTGTCTGTGTGTGAATTCACAAGTGACCAGCAGTACAGTGGGAAAAGAGAGTGCGAAACAAGGGTATACATACAAATAAAATTTACCAATTTGAAAATAAAATATAATAGAAAACTATTTGAATAAAGATAAACATACTATATACATGTAGTGTGTGTGTGTGTGTGTTAGTGTTTGTCCGTGTGTATGTGTGTTAGAGTGTGTGTGTGTGTGTGTGTGTGTGTGTGTGTGTGTGTGTGTGTGTGTGTGTGTGTGAGTGTCTGTGTGTTTGTTAGTGTGTGTGTGTGTGTGTGTGTGGTCATGGAGTGAGTATCAACATGCGCTTGCGTTCCGTCTGCATTATGTAAGGTCCCCTGGTAAACAAAGCCTGTTGGCCTTGGCTATAACTGACACACCTACCCACACATATGCACACACACACGTGCACATATACGCATAAACACACACACACACACACACACATACCCTCTCTCTCTCGTTCTCTCTCTATTACTCTATCTCTCACACTCAGACACTCTCTCTCTCTATCTCTCTTTCCTTGTCACACACTCGCTCCACCATGCATGGTGGCGGTGGCTGGGCTTGTGATTGTTCCCCTCCAGCCATGTGGTGCCTGACCTCTTTAATACGTCTTATCTAACACTGCCATGGCACAGTGCTTGGCCACATCTTCGTCACAGTGTCACTCCTTCCTTCATCAGAGAGGCAGACTCCTCACCTTTCGGTGAAACATGCATTCAAATGTATTTCAAACTCGTTTTTTCATGTGGATTTTGTAGATCTGCAATAAAGTAAAAAAATAGTTTTGCGTTTTTTGGCAAAGCAATATTTTTATTAGCCTAGGTTACGGTATATTTACGGGTCAGGACTTTACAGCACTACAACTCTCTTGAGTCCTCTCAAAATGGCGAAGTATCGTCAACAAATATCCCATGATGCAGTCTGATGAACAAGCACTTTAGCAAAGTGAATGTATTGAGTTTCCTGGCTTAAGTAGAGATTGAGTTGGGGACAATTGTGAGACAGAGGGGGTTTTAAATGTATACAATATTCAAATATCTAATTAATGCTACGTTTAGTGATAAGGATGGAGGACCCAACTCGCAACCAGTGTTTGCACTACAGTAGACTTACTCCTTTATCATATTTAATTGATATATGGACCTCTAAACTGTAAATGTAACATATGTCTTGACAAACGATTAAGTGAGTTTCGATGTTTTTAAAATGAAGGAGGAGGCAGGGCGACATCGTTCGCAATGCCCTCCCAGGGTTGCGTGGGCCCGGACCCCACTGGTTGTGGCCGGTTTTCTCGATCCACACAATGTCCTAAGAATTTTGACCCCTTGTCTGTTTGCCTCCCTGTTTATGTACGTAACCATAACAACGAGAGAGCTCCGCGTCCCCTCAGATCTGCCCCATGCATGTGTCACTTCCCTGCTGTTCCCAGCAGCGCCGTGGGCGTGGGTGTCCATCCCTCTGGGCTCGGGGCGGACCCGTCCCGCCAGGCTGTTGTTAGCGCCTCGCGCGGCGTGGCTAGCAGGTGGCCGCAGCACACATTCAGCTGGTGACTAGCTTGTATGGGATGTTGTGGTCGGAGCAGGTGTGTGTGTGTGTGTGTTTATGTGTGGCTGTATGTGTGTGTGTGTGTGTGTGGATGTTGTTTTTGTTGGCAGGTTCTTGGTGCTTGTTTTGTGCAGCAGGTGTGTGTGTGTGTGTGTGGATGTGTTTGTGTGTGTGAGCGGTGGGTGGGCTGGATGGATTGTTGTCGATAGTAAAAAAAAAAAGATCTGGTATCAATTGTGTAGTTTTGTTAAGCTGTCATGGTATGGCATTAGTGTCTTTTATTGTAATAGTAGTAGTAGTAGTATCCAGGGGAAGTATTTGTATGAAAACATCTTGAAACATGTCGATACTTTGGTAAATTTTTCCAAAAAAGGTAATTGTGATTCTTGTTACAGTCCAAAACGGACCACAATGGTCCTTAATACGAGTACCAGTTTGCTACCGTAAACATAAACCTCATCTGTATAATGCCGTTGGATTTTCTTATGATTGGCACCTCTTTACGGCCGCATTCCCGGCAGCGCCGGAGCTTGTGTGTCATGTCCCAGGCATTCTGGGCGGCCTCCCGGGACGGCTGTATTTTTAGCGGTCGGCGGGACCACAGAGGAAGAGCCCGGGTTATCGCCGGGCGGCGTCCTGGCCGACAGCCTCCCTTGACCGCTCTCTGCGGAGCGGTGCAGTCGGAAACAACAGATCAATCACCCGGCACTGTTGCAGTTCCCACCAGCAAGGCACTTGCTTAGAAATGAACCTCAACCCTTGCGACAAACACAACACAGGGCGTTGCTAGTCGCAGTGCCGTGCCACGCCCCCCCCACCCCCCCCACCCCACGGGTTGCATGTCCACGTGTCCGTGCCCTTCCTTCTCTTTCTTGCGTGAGGCAGGTCACACCTATGCGCCACCTCCAACTTTGGTAAACATTATGTAACAGTGCGACCTTTCACCCCCAGGTTGTTTCGATCCGTGTTCCTTCTCCAGGGGGCGACAGTGCCCCCCCCCCCTACCCTTGGAGTAAAACGTGTTGGTCCTGGCAGCACCCCCCTCCCCCCGGGAGACAGAGGGTTATTTTGGGGAGGCTTGTTTTGTGGGGCTTGTTGTGGTGCTTGTCACCGGGGTTATGGATGTGGCCTGTTATCACCGCAGCCCGGCAGACAATAGACGCGCTGTGGCTTTGCGTGCTAAGGTCACTGTCGGAGCGGCGCTCTATCCTTCCTCTTTCCCGTTCCGCTCTGGCGGCCTGGCCACCCCCGCCGCCCCAAACGTCTCTCTCTCTCTCTCTCTCTCTCTCTCTCTCTCTCTCTCTCTCTCTCCCTCCCTCCCTCCCCTCAACTGGCCCCCTCCCAAGGAAGGCCAAACAGTTTGTCACTTTCACTGCCTCCAGTTCTGCTTCTTAGCCGTTTCTCTCTCCCTCCCTCTCTGTCTCTTTCTTCTTCTTCTGTCTCTCTCTATATCGCTAGTTCTTTCTCTTTCTATCTGCGCTCTGTCTCTCTATTCTGTGTGTCTTTCTCACTCATTCTGTCTCTCTTTCTCCCTCTCTCCACTGTATCTCTAATTCTCTTTCTATTTAATATTTTCTATTTTTGTCCCTACCTATTTCTGCGCTGTCTTTATATTCTGTGTGTGTGTGTCTCTCTCTTACATTTGTAATTTGCCATAGTGTATATAGCAAGGTCCATGCTACATGACACCTAGATGACTATAACTGGTCTCCTTCAAACACAGGACGCAGGGTGGTGGGGTTGAAAACCGGTTTATTGTATACGTTTTCGATAATGATAATGATCCATGTTACAATTTAGTGATAAATTGAGATCTCGCCCTGAGTGTGTATGTGAGGTGACAGCTGGTTAAACCTGTGCACAACCTGATTACTCAATGTGCAACAGGTGGGCAGCCTCACCCAGGTCTGCTCAAACCAGCCATCATTCACACTCACTCCAACCCTGCATTCCAATACCCATACCACCATACTATTTAGTATGCCACAAAAAGATTGGCGGTTTCTGAAATGCTATACTACATACTACATACTGCATACTGACGCAGTATAAACTGTGCACTACATACTACTCCCCGCCCTAGTATGCAGTATAGTATGCAAGTATGACAAGTATCATGCAGTGTACTACACAGTCACATGACCAAAAGATTGTGACGAAATTTGACGTGTCAGGCTGGCGTGGTTTTCGAGCCGGCTCGAGCCGGCCCTACATTTACGCAGATATTTTTTTACCATTTAACATGTCGCACTTTTCCATTGTTAAGTCGAACAATGAGGCAAGGAGGCGCAGGAGAAGGGCACTGCTGAATAAAACGGCAGTTGCGGTAATAAATCGGTTGAGCCATTTGTTCTGTTAACAATGAAAAACACACGATTACAAAAACATACGAAAGCTTATCACATCAAAATAAACAACTAATAACCGCTCGCATTATTCGCCATTATTTTAAATGTTCAGCGGTGCCGCGTTGCATTATGGGATACAGTATCCAACGTATCTGGATCCAGTATCTGGATGTATACTAGAAATTTTTGCCCGATTAGTACATCATCCGGGAAACTGTCGCATACTGCAAAAAAAAACATTTTTCGTGTACTGCATACTACTTACTACTTTTACGTCACGATCAGTATACGAGCAGTATGTAGTATGCCATTTCAGAAACGGCCATTGAGTCTATCCCAATACATAGTATGGATGTATATAGTAGTATGGAACGAAGTATGCCAATAATACCAGGATGTTGTACTACATCCGGTCGCATTTTGCAGCATGCAAGCCAGTATGCTTTTTGGCTATTCTGAATCCTCTGGGCAGCAGATGATATGTCACATTGACTGAGCCCGCAAAAATGGATGGGTGGCACTACAGGTGCTTATCCGTGAAATCCCCTGTAGTATGTCTCAATTGTATGCCTACTTTGTGCAACAGTACGTACTTTGTAAGGGTAGCAGCAGGACGTCATCGAGTAAAAACTTAACTTAATTCAGCACTGTGTTTCATGGTTCAATAAATTGTCCAATGTGTGGCCCTTCGCCTCCTTTATCAAAGTCAGTGGGGCCCTCTGGAAAACAACGTTCCCATCCCTGATCTAGACCGTATCCTTCCCCTTTGGTCTCTCTCCCCCTCTCTGGTCGGATCCCTATCCTCCCTCATGCTTTCTCACCACCTGTCCTTGGGCCTTTTATCAACACACATTCCAGCCAGGCGATGTTTGGCCCGCTGCAGCGAGCTGAGTTTCCCCCAGTGAGTCAACAAGCTGCTCAGCCTCACAAAGACCAGCCTCTCTCACTCTGCTCCCCCCCCCCCACCCCAGTCACGGCCAAGCGTGCTGGCCTTCTGGGCTGTCACTGTCCCCAAGGCCGGCTCTCCGGGGCGCACAGCTGCGGCAGCCGTCCAGACAAACACACAGCAGTCTCCGGTCGGGAGAAAATAGCCCTGTGTTGGAACACAGGAGGTGGAAAAAAATGAACTTTTCTGCTCTGCCACCCCCCCCCCCCCCCCCCCCACACCAAAGAAATCCAACCTCTTTTCTTTTTTTTGTTCTTCCTTGCTCTCCACTCAGAAATGTGCGCCTGTGGCTATTGCATCAGGCGTTCCAAGAACTCAGAAACTGTAGTCAGATTTAGAGGCCCGGGAGAAAGAGGCATCGGGAGGTGACTGATGTGCCTGCGATGTTGGTAGTGAACCGCTAGGAACAGAACACCGCTTGTAGCCCAGGGGCATGCAGCCGGGCGCGTCTTGTCTTCTCACTCTGAGACGAGGCGCACGAGACAGAGCGCCGTGGACAGTCAGGGACAGGAGTGTACACGTGCCTTGTGTTTTCTGTTTTGTGCATCGCAGTTTAGGTTTGTTTAACGGTCCTTGCCATTGGATGCATTGTACGCTTTATTTACTTAAATACAATTCAAGGCTGTAAGCATCTGTGCACAATATAAACCCTCTAGATTTGATTATAGTGACGTTTGCTCTCATCTGGTGAAATGTTAGGCGGGCAAAATGAAATGCTTTTTTAGGAGATGACAGTCCAAAAGCCAAACCTTGTATTCATTGGGATGGTCCTTCACCTCACAATGTACAAATGTAGTAGAAAATCAGTGTTAGTGTGGATTTTGGTGGCAGGGACTTTTAACTGAATTAATTGAATGAATGAACAAATTAATAAATGAACTAAAGAAGAAAAAATTGGAAAGTTGTGTGAATAAATTAACAAATGGAGGTACGTTTGTGCCTCAAACTGTACCTCCGCGGGTGATGGCCCTCATTAGAACGAAGAGTTAGGGTTAACACTCACCCTAACCCTAAATCATGAAGATGACTGGAGGTGCTGCTTAAACACCCTGATCAGCTACCTATAAATCACTGCATGAACACTCTCGTGCCTGCTCAGACACACACACACATACACACACACACACACACACTTGACTGTGAAATCCCTGACTTGTTGTCAGGGATTTTAATTGGGCTGTTTGATTTGTGTGAGTTCTCTATATGAAGTGTGTTTTTATACCCGAGGTCACTAAAACGGCCCTCTACCTCCACCCAGGTAAAGCTGAACTCCACACACACAGAACACAGTCACTCTGTTACCTTGGACTACATTTTGTGTTTTAGTTGGCACTGTTGCTTTAAAAAAGACGTGAACGTTGTTTTGAGAATGTGTATGCGGAGGTGTATGGTGACATTTGGTTGTAATACATGGGGCCAGAAGTTAAAATTAACATTAAACATAGCCCCAAGCGAACCTTTTTCTGTTTCTATGTATGTTTGTAGCAAAGAAGGTCAGCTACACATGTGCCCTTGGGTCTGAGTGTTGGCACAACTCATTATATAGCCCTTCATTCAAACTATTTTAGATAACACCAGTGGGTTTTTCTTTCCTTTGAGGTGGAATTAATTAGGAATTAATAGAAGGTCTTTATCATACGTCGAACAACATGTAATGTCAAGGCCTTCAGTGTTTGAACCTACTCATGCAGTGAAGCATTGCATGTGGTCTGGATTTGGTTTCATGTCCCAGGAGACAGTTATACTGATATTAAAGAACATGTAACAGTGCCTTGGGCTGGCGGGTCCGTCACAGCTTGTTAGGTAGACCTAGACCCATGCAGCAGACAGACAGGACAGCAGGCGGAAAGGGCACCAGGCAGAAAGGGCACCAGGCAGAAAGGGCACCAGGCAGACACAGAAGCAGTCAGACAGACAGGGCACACAGGACATCAAATTTCGACAGGACCCCAGAGTTAGATGCGTCAGCAGGCAGCCAGGGCAGGCAGCCAGGGCAGGTAAACTGGTCAGGCCGACGGGGCAGGCAGGGTATTACTGGGTCGTCTGCTGATGGGTGTGTGGAGCAGCCAGCGGTTCACTGTTTACGCTCCAGGGAGCCGCTACTAAATCCCCCTCACACACCACCTGAAACCAGAAGCCCCTCACTCTGCTCACGGCTAGAAACAAAGGCTGTAGTGTAGTGTGTGTGCATATGTGTGTGTGTGTGTGTGTGTGCGTGCGTGCGTGCGTGCGTGCGTGCGTGCGTGCGTGCGTGCGTGCGTGCGTGCTGCGTGCGTGCGTGCGTGCGTGCGTGTATGTGTTTATACAGCTCTCTCAACTCGCTCTCTTTCCATCAACATGCCTCTAGTCAGTACACAACATATCTCATGGCTCTCAGCCAGGGTGTGCGTACAGCTCTGTGTGTGAACTTACACTAAAATAACCTCCCCCTAAAGAGAAACGGTCCAGCACATTTAGAATAAGTATCTTATAGGGTTGTAGCACTAGATAAGGATCCCCATGTTCCCTTCAGAGTCCGACTCTCCTCATCTAAAAGCTGTTTATACGAGTTGGAAAAATGAAGAAAAGAAAAAACTGAGGAAATGTAACATCTGGCCAGGGAACGTTGGCGAGGTACAGGATAATGTTCCAATGCATCATTACATCAACCCCTGCGTTCACTTCCTGTTGACATACTTCAAAATACGACACATGGAAACACTTAAAATGGAGAGAGAGAGAGAGAGAGAGAGGCTTGGAGGTTGAAGGGGTGGTGGTGGTGGTAGAGGAGGATAAGGGGGAGGGGGCCTCATCCCCCGAGGAGAGAGGCCGGAGTGGGAAGGTTTTCCCACGTTTTGTTGCAGACGTGCGCGGCGACGGTGGTCGACGGGCCGTGGAAGGATGAAAAACGTTATTCAGATGTCTCTTGAGCGTGGAGAAGAGGCACGTTGGAACCGAGGCGCCAGAGGACGTCTTGCCAACAGAATAACAAAGCAGATCAAATCTCACAATCTCTCTCTATCTCTCAATCTCTCTCTCCCTCTCTCTCTCCATCTCTCTCTCTCTCTCTCTCTCTCTCTCTCTCCATGTCTCTCACTCTCTGTCGCTCTCTCTCTCGCTCTCTCTCTCTCTCTCTCTCTCCCCATCTCTTTTTCTCTATCTCCCTCTCTGGGTGGGAGGTGATGGGAGGAGGGGTTGTGGGGGTTGTGATGGGTGGAGGAGCGATGTGGTTCGGAGGGGACTTGGTGGAGCCACTGGCTTACCTGACCATAAGCCATCTGCGCCAATTGAACCATTTGCGCTAAGTGGGTGACAAAGGCCTGGGGTTAGTCTGAGCCTGATAATCCCCCGGCTAGCAGAGACCATGGGTGGTCAGCCTCTCTCTATCGCTCTCTCTCTCTCTCACTCTCGTTCTCTCACTCTCCATCGTTCTATTCTAATCGCTCCCTCTTTCTCTTTTCATTGCTCTCTCTCTCTCTCTCTCTCTCTCTCTCTCTCTCTCTCTCTGCAGCTGCAGAGAGAGAGAGAGTGGGTGGGTGGGTGCTGGAGGGCTTGGGTTGGACTTGGGTTCTTGTTGCTGTTTCAACTCCTCATGCCCAACACCCCCCTTCCTCCCACCCTCCCCCTGGCCCTCCCTCTCTCCCTTCCTCCCTCCCTCCCTCTCTTCCCTGCCCCATTTTTTTCAAATCGTAATCCAGATTTGAGGGGGTGGGTGGAGACACCTGACCTGACCTCCGGGAGGTGGCACGCCACGAGTACAACACCTTGAAACTATGTGACCCTGGTGCTCTGGTACTCACTGGTACACACACACACACACACACACACACACACACACACACACACACACACACAGCTGCCTCAGACTGTAAGTGCCATTGTGGGAAAAACATGGTGCTTAAAGGTGTGTGGGGGTTGGAAGGCCATGCGTCTCAGGAACGCCGGCTCCAGAGGAAACTCGTGGCGGCCGACACGACAGCAGCCACCGCGGGGGGTCCCGTGAAGTGGTCAAGGCCACAGGGGAAGGTCCGTGGAACCCACGGGTCCTCCAAAGGTTTGCTACTCTTGTGGTCGATTTATCCACAGTGGCTTACAGTTTCTGTTTGACATGCGGGTTAGAGTTTGGCGTTTTTGCTCAAGGATGCTTTTTGGTCCCGCGGACACACACGCAGACACACACATGTGCCCATACACACACACACCCGCACACACACACACACTCACTCACTCACTCACTCACTCACTCACTCACTCACTCACTCGCTCACTTGCACGCACACACTCACTCATACACATACACATGCACACGAAAACACACCCACAAACACACTCGTACATACTCACACACACGCACACACACCGACACACACAAATACACAGCCACACTTGCACACACACATGCTCTCCGGTCGTTATACTGAGAAGCTAACCCTCACTCGGACAAAGACATTAAATAAACCGCTGCTCAGAAGGAGATCCACACAACCACACACACAGTGGCGTTACACTAACATTGTCTGAGAAGCTTAACCCTCTCTCGGTCAGCCACTGCCCAAGCAGAGCTCCACACACCCACAAACACCCCGTCGGCATGGTCCCCTCCTGGTGCCGTCGGTGAGCATACGTTCAGGCACCTGGAAAAAAGGATGTCACCCGCGGTTCAACGTTCACAGAGTGTTTTGGGAAGACTGGCAAAAAACAGAAGACTGACAAAAAAAGGTCTACAATAGGTCTCGCTTCAGTTACAGTGACAAAATGTCTCGGATAAGTATTCACGACCATATATGAAATATTACCAAAACATTAAAGCAAAAAAAAAAAAAAAAAAAGGTGGCACTGGCTCTTTAAGTCGACTCTGTGCTGACAAGAAGTTTTGGTTCAGTGGCTGCTACCCGGCGGACTGTAGCGAAAGCAGTTACCATTGTGCTTTCAGATGTTTGTTCTTAAAAGCCTTGTGATTATGAATTTAAGATTTAAATCTTTGTTTGCTTTATCCCTTTTTATCGTAGCGTTGCCCTTTTACGTAATGCTGGAATTCAAAGAATGCAGTTCAGGATCAGTGAAATGTTTTCAGTGCTTTGGTTGAAGATACGACATGATCTCAGCACTGATAACGGCCGTATTTGTGCGTCACTGAGTCAAATATGTTTACATTTGACTTACTGTTGAAACATTCTTATGTTATTTACATATTAACAGTTACTATGGTCATGCCGGAAAGGTAGCCCACTTCAAGTTAGAATATTGATCAATAACAGTGGAAAGCTTTGCCCAAGGCACAGCTGAATAACTGAATAACACTCACATACACACACACACTCACACACTCACACAAAGGAATTCTTTGGGGATTCTATTGCTGTCTGAAAACGCAAAAACAAGTGTAAATTCAGCAGCTGAAACAGCATGCACATAAATCTATCAATGAGTTCTGCCAGTGTTGTGTTGTGTATTCTAGCGCAGTGAAGTTTAGTATGTGTTGTCTTGTTTGTCCGAGCCCCATGTTGTGTTGTGTGTGTTGTGTTGTGTGTTGTAGCCCAGTGTTGTGTATTGTGTGTTCTAGCCCAGTGTTGTGTTCTGTGTGTTGTGTTGTGTGTTCTAGCCCAGTGTTGTGTACTGTGTGTTCTGTTGTGTGTTCTAGCCCAGTGTTTTTTACAGTGTGTTTTGTGTTCTTGCCCAGTGGCTGGTTCGGCACAAGCCAACAGCCAGACAGATTGGAACCAAGACAACACTTTATCAACTACTGCGTCCACCACCGCTTCAAAACAAACATCTACATGAATGATGAAAACCATTCTCTCCACAACCCCCCGCCCCCCCATTTACCATCTACTCGTAAATATATATGATCACACGTTTGGCATCAATTATGTGAGCGCTATTCTGTCTCCTATTTACTCTTTTTATACTTTGCCCTTTTTCATGATTTGCTTTTTAGGCTTTTGTTTCCGGATGTACCTGTGGAGTTCAGATTAGCAGGACAGCATGTGTTTGAACTTTGAATTCCAACTTTCATCTCAGCCATACTTATCTCAAAGAACGTGAGCAGGACAAGATGTTCCACCGTGTTCAGACCAACCAGTGTCATACAGTTCTCGGAACTGAGAACTGTAACGGTGGGTAGTTCCATATTAAAACCATTAAGCTACACAGTGTGAACCCAAATACACTTAAGTGAGAAAGAAACACATTGTTCTGAATTTCCTTTATTTACTTTCAGCAACAAAATAGAAAAAGTGGACAATGCATGCAAGGCATTAAAAGACGGCAACAAATGTGGCTGTATGTGCCATGCTACATTCTCAAGTATAGTGCAGTTTAGCACGATACATGTTCAATTCTCAGATTATAACAGATGATGAGATGATATTATCATGCATATGACTCAAAAGAGAGTGGGTCAACCAGGGCGAGATGAACACTTTAGATGAACAGTTTAGTGGCAGCCTCTGAGTTAAAAGGTTTTGCGTTTGAACCCCAATGTTGTTAGTAGAGATGCTCCGATCAGCATTTTTGGCCCGATCACCGATTACCGATCACCAAAATCATGATCTGCCGATTGCGATCACTCCCGATCACAGAATGGCAGGGGAATGGGAATCTTCCATATCTTTTATATATAATCTGGATAGCAGGCAAGCACCAGTTTCTGTTCCAATAGACTATATTTTTTCTCTTTGGATCCCCCGTGACTGAATCATGTCGCCCAATGCGTTCATCAAAGCTTCCGCAGAATCTGACTATCTATCATAATCTATCATATGATACTGAAATGTGCCTGTGCGCATACTGCTGTATTTACGGTACTGAAAATGTGCCTGCGTGCATACTGCTGTATTTACGGTACTGAAATGTGCCTGCCACATACTAAGCTATGCAAGTGCTCCGTAATCTAAACTGAAACCGCCTCCTTTGCCATCATTACAGTGACCCCGTGAAATCCTGGCAGTGTAGCACAATGTTTTAGACGGGAGAACTCATCCTGCCACTGGCAAGTTCCAGTTTGCAAAAAAAGAAAAAAAAGTTGCGCAAGTAATTTACATCAAGTGATCTGCGCTTTTGGGGTTCTCTGATCAAGCTTTTTTTTTTTGCCAATATCCGCCGATCATGATGGGCGTCCGATCAATCTGAGCATCTGTAGTTGTTAGTCTCCCTGTTGGACTCCTTGTGCAAGATGCACACTCCCCCGCCTGGTCACTAACCACTTATATCTGAAACAAGTCACTGAAGTCACGTGGCATAAGAGCATCAGCCTAATGAGCAAAAGAGTGAAAATAGTGAATGTTAAGTAAAGAGTTTAAAGGACATAGGAACCAGCTGGGAGGCCACAGGTGGCTTTCATTATTGGACAGAGTGAAGATTTTAATAATTAAAAGAGGGTCCTCGTTCGACCCCTCCCTGTGTGTGTGTGTGTGTGTGTGTCTCTCTCTCTCCTTCTCTCCGGTGATGATCTGTTCCAGGGGACTGGGGATTAAAGGAGTTCAGGGTTTAGGGGTCTGCCCTATAACCCAGGGTCAAAGGTCAGAGGGCAAGAACAAGAATCTCTGCATTCCAACTGACCACTGCCCTGCCCAAACATACACACACACACACACACACACACACACACACACACACACACACACACACACATAAACCAAATATAAACACTCACACACACACAAATAGAAGAATACGCACATGGACATACTCACACCAAATATTAACATGCACACACACACACACACACACAAATATAAGCATTCACAGACACACACACAACCACGGCATGTATAAACACATACCAGACATACTGCACACACGCACACACACACACACACACACACACACACACACACACACACACACACACACACACACAACATATAGGCACACAGACACCCACATAAGCACACATACAAGCACACACCACAGATAGCACACATACGGCATGCACACATGCACACACACACACACACACACTTCCTTGTCTGACCGTGAATGGTTTCTAATTAGGATGAGCTATTATCCTATATTATTATTATATTATACCAACATATACCCCTCGTACTACACGGAGCACTGTGTGCTAACACATAGCGCTAACACTGCTCTCAGACCCAAAGAAGGGCTTCGTCCTGGCATGGCACTGCTATGGGATGTGTCACTGCTATGGGCCCTGTGTGTCTGTGTGTGTCCCCCCCCCCAACAATCCTGTCCACCCGCAACGCCACCCACCACCCCCCCTCCCCCCGTCAACAATCCTGTCCGCCCGCAATCGAACACTCTTCCCCCCCCCCCCTCAACAATTCTGGTCACCTTTGCCTGGAGATAAGATAAGATTGCCAATGTGTATGTGGGCGCGTGTTTGTGTATGCGTGTTTGTGTGCGTTGATGAGCACGTTGGTGCGTGTCTGTGTGCGTTTGTGTCTGTGTGTGTGCGTTTGTGTCTGTGTGTGTGCGTGTGTGTGCGTGCAGGCCTGTTGGACAGGAGGCGGTCTGATCGGACTCTGTTATTAATGAGATATTTGTCCAGTTGGCTCTGCTGGATGCTTTATCTGCTGCCCTAGACATGTGCACACTGGAAAACTATGCACGCAGTCTGGCCTGTGTGCATACATGTTGCAACCATGGGGGTGAGGTGTGTGTGTGTGTGTGTGTGTGTGTGTGTGTGTGTGTGTGTGTGAGTGTGAGAAAGAAATATATTATATTATATATTATATATATTATATATTATATACTGTTCTTGATATGAAATGGTTTCTTTTATTTTAGTTATCATCATTGGCCGAATGTTGGATCGACTTTAGAACTAAATCATATGAGGAGGTAATATAATAATTGCATTATGCCTGATCATTCATCCAAACAACTCTCTCTCCCTCTTTCTCTCTCTCTTCTTCTAACAGAACACCTCTGCGTCTCTGAACAAGGAAAAAGCAGGTACGTTGATTCTTCTCAAACTGTTTGGATGTCATGTTAACCTCATGCTGCATCTGTTTTCACCTGAACGTCGCTTCAACTCTCAAGTGACTGTTTTGCATTTTCTGTTGCTTTCACTTCCAAATTTGTATTTCATATTCCATTTCAAATCTTGCTTTGAAGCGCTGAAACCAAATGTCCTGGATAGTATCAGGTTTGATGAGAATGTGGTTGAAGCTTTACATGAAACAGCTTTCGCCCTGTGAGCCCGATTGAGAGAGAGTGTCTGTGTGTGTGTGTGTGTGTGTGTGTGTGTGTGTGTGTGTGTGTGTCATGGCGTATCGGAGGGATAACGCATCAAGGGTAAGTGAACCCATGGTAGAGATAGAGAGACAGAGAGATGGATGGAGGTGGTGGGGGAGAAGCAGGAGGAGGAGAGACCCCACCATGCGGTCTAGATAGGCACCCTGGACCTGCGGATCCTCGGATCCCCCCCCCCCACCCTCCTCCATGATAACACCTAGACTCGGTGTCTCCCCCCCAGCAGCTCTCCACTAGATCTGATGGTTTAACCCAGACTGGCTGTCTTCGCACCCTCACCCTGATGGCCCCCGCTATGACACATGATGGATGGTTTCTGAAGGTGGCGAGGCGGCTTCTAATGGGTTGTTGTCTCATCCGTGCAACGCCACGGTTAACAACGTATCGCTGCTACTCGTCATGGCGTTAGCTATCGCTGGCCTCAACCTGCACGCACGCTCGTATGATTCACTGACCGATGTGTGTAACCCAAATACATTGATGCAAATAAAAATGACCTAAGACGAATTCCACAAATTCCACCGTTCCGCTGTGCATCCACTATTCTAAGCTACACCGTACTACGCTACAACACACTACGCTACCACTATGCTACGGTCACGCTAATACTGACCATGCTTCACATTACATCAACTCACACTGTACTACACCACGAGACAGGTAGCCGCTCAGTGTTTAAACCATGGGCCTCTGACAGAGTAACGTGTGGTGACTGGTCGCTCCCTCCAGATTGCACAAGGCCACAAGAAACACCACCATCACTCCAAACAGCACCATCACTCCATCTTCATGAACACTGCCCGTAGACTGACCGTACGCTGGGCTACAATACCAGAGGAGCAGGGGGAGTCGGTGGTCGAATTACCTCCCTCTTCCACTTCCACCCAGAAGGATGCTAGGAGTCCCCTCTTTCTCTCTCTCTCTCTCTCTCTCTCTCTCTCTCTCTCTCTTGCTCTCACTCTTGCTCTCTCACTCTCTCTAATTATCTCCAAAAGGCAAGGGGACATAAGCTCACAAAAATAATTAAAAACATCCCCACTGAGGTCAGATTCAAAGAGGTCCCAAATTCCTGGCCCTTTTTCACTTAAAGTTAACCAGACAGACTTCCTGTCGGCACGTTATGTAACTGCCCTGGTCGGTGACAGAGCCCAGGGCTTTGGGGGGCGTGGCCGGGTGGGGCGGGGGTGGGTCTGGGTCTGGGTGGTGGGGCGGCTGGGGGGGGGGGGTTCATCACAAAGGCCAGTGTTCATTGTCCCACATCAAAGCGGGTGCCGCCGTATCGTTGCCATTTAAGCCCCTTGGGAATGACACGTTTGTGACAGTCTTGTTACATCACACACGCCCCTCCCCCCCCCGCCGCCACACGGCTATGAAAGACAGCTCATTCACGGCTACTTTTACTGTCGCCATGTCGACGGGGGCGACCCCACCCCCCTCCCCAGACCCAGGGCCCCACACCACCGCTCCCCCCTTGTCCCCAGTGATCACAACACAGTGTTTGGCCCCTGTAAATGCCCCCCTCAGGGCTGACTGGCTCTCGTCTCACCAACAGTCCCGTGGTCGCGGCTAGCCGGCCTGGAACAGGAAACATCTTCATTTCTTCCACACATCACTTCATATCAGAGAGGTGGAATGCTGGGCTTCACAGAGGAGGATTGTAGTGCCGGGCTTCATGCAGGTGATAGTTATCACTAGCTGCAAGGAGGACTCCTTCTGACCACCTGTCTGTCTGTGTGCTGGCCTGTATAGCACAGTTCTCAACCTATTCAGTGATTGTAAAGTACTGTAGTACTTACTGTAGATCAGAAGTATTTTACTGTAACATTTTTAAATGAAAACCTGAATTTCCTAGTTTCCCATTCCCTGTGATCATCGCTCTTTGATGTGATACCGTCCCTCTCCCCCTTCTCCCCCTCCTCCCCTCCTCTGCCCCCAACTCTTTGAACAATATAGTCATTGGTACCTGCTCCCCTCTTCTCCTCCACCTCCTCTCTCACCTCCATTTCCTCTTCATCCTTTAAATTCTTCCTCCTTCTCATTCTTCCCCTCTTCCGCCTTTTCTTCCATTCCCTGCTCCACTTCTTCCTCTTCTCACTCGTCCTCCTCCTTTTCTTCCTCCTTCTCCTCTTCCTCCTCTTTCTCCTCCTCCTCCTCTCCCTATACCTCCTCTTCCTCCTCCTCATCCTCCTTCTCTTCCTCCTCCTCATCCTCCTTCTCTTCCTCCTCCTCCTCCTGCTGCTCCTCTTCCTTCCCCTCTTCCTCCTCGTCCTCGTCCTCGTCCTCCTCCTGTAAGCAGCGTTGGTCAACAGGGTGTCTCCCCGTGTCAGCACCCTGACCCCCGCAAGCATGACACACAGTTCTCCCAATCCTGGAAAACCTGTCAGAGCCAGATCCAATAGTCATAACACACACATGCCTGCACGCATGCACGCACACACACACTCACACCATTAACCATACACACACACACACACACACACATTCCTGCTTGTATGCACGCACACAAACACAATGACACCCTTACACATGCAGACAGACGCACACACACACACACACACACACACACACACACACACACACACACACACACTCTTACCCACACACTCACACACTTGTGAATGAGAGTATATGTCCTTTTTTTCTTCTTGGCCCAGTTTTAACCCTGAAAATTTTGTTCCATCCGAGGGGTTCTGTGTTTCTGTCATGACACGTTGTGGATGAGAGGGCTTGCAGGCCCTGATTGTATATGATTCAGATGATTCAGGCTCAGATTAAACAGTCAGGGTCAGCTTTGATTTTGTGTAACACTGGGTTGCTTTACACACTTAGTTGAAGGGTTTAGTTATGCACCTTTCTAATTATTCCAAACATCAGCATAATTATTGTATCAAATCATTTCCGACCTCCCTTTCACCTACCTACACGTTATTGTGTGTGGGTTTGTGTGTGTCTGTAAAGCTCTATATCTCTCCCCCTCTCTGCCCCCCCCCCCCCCCCCTCTCTCTCTCTCTCTCTCTCTCTCTCTCTCTATCTCTCTCTCTCTCTCTCTCTCTCTTCTGTGTGTGCATGTGTTTATCAGATTGGCAGCAGCCTCGGGGGCCTTTCAAGTTCCTGGTATCCATCTTGTTTCCATCTGGTTCCTCCTGGTTCCCCCTGGTTCCTGGGTTGTCCCGACTGTCCGTGTCCAGGGGGACAGTGTTGGGAAGCCCTTCATGGTTTTAAATATAGACCAATGGGAATATGTAAACACAACATCACTAGCACAGCATCCCACCCAGCGAGATGCTCACAGCCACAACCTTTCACCTACATTCGCCATCTCCTGGGACTGTCGCTGCCGGCCTCACACGCCCACCGCTCGCTTACGACGCTGTCAGGAGCACGGCTTGAACCAGGGTCATGTCGGTGGGGGTTCTGACATGAGGCATGAGGTTCTGTGGAGAGAATGGCACCGGGGAGGTCCTGTGATTCATCCCTCAGTACCGGCTCGTCCATTACTTTTCGTCTGTGTCCAGTCCGGCGGGTTATTCAAGCCCTCCCCATTGTTTTCCCTTCCCAGAAGAACTTGGGTTCAATATGCGCCGCTCTTGTTTTGTCATACTTAAAATAACAGCTCACTTGACCCCAGTATTGACCCCTGGGGAACTCCGCGTTATGAAATAACATTGAGAAAGGATCGGTGAGGGCTTGCCTGGGTGAACCTTTCATCCACTGGCAACCCATGGCCAGCGATGGTCCGGTCCCCGTCAACATCTGTGATTTCATAATTATCAGGGATTCTTTTTTTATAGTATGTTACAAACATTATACATTCAACATTATTATTCAACATGTTGTGATATACTGTATATGGTAGGTTACATTCCCAACTGTTCCCCCCTTTTTTTTAACAAATGTATTGCTTGTTGTGTTCTAGTACATAGTCTCATGTGTCTCTCATGTGTCTGCATGTGTGTGTGTGTGTGTGTGTGTGTGTGTGTGTGTGTGTGTGTCTGTGTGTCTGTGTGTCTGTGTGTGTGCGTGTACATGTACATGCATGCGTGTATGTAGGGGTGTGTGTGTATTCACCCCACTGCATCATCAGAGTAAACAACAGCTTAAAAAGGTGGATTTCCACCCAGACGGTGTCTCCTGGCACACCGGGGTGAACATGACACTTCCTATTTTAAAACTGTCGACAACTCCGGCAAAACGCATCCCAGCTCGCCTCTATTTCCAGGGCTCCAATTTCCTGACATAATTAGCACTTTCCCAACACAGGGAAAAAGTTGAAGGGAGCACAGCAGACTATCTCACGTCTCGCACATGCATGTCATGAGACAGACTTTATCTGGATGCCCATACACTCACACATGCACACACACACGCACACACAGAGATACACACATTAGCATTAGCATTAGCATTTAGCACATGAGTATCTCATGCATCTCAGGTGTTGTCGATACACACACGCCCACACACATACCCACCACACACATCTCCTGTTGTGTATCGATAGCCCCATACACATGGATTTTCTTCCATGTAGATATGATGTGCTCCCTATGCATCCAAAGAGCCCCAGTAGCCCCCTGACTGATGACCCCAGGCCCCCCACAACCATGAGTCAATACCCCCTCACCCCTTAATGACTCACCTTGTGTGTCCCCCCCCCCACCCCACTCTCCTTTTCCAATCAGTCCCACTTTGTTGGCTCCCAGCTCCATACTAACCACAGGAATCTATGTTTGTGTGTGCGGTGTGTGTGTGTGTGTGTGTGTGTGTGCCTGTGTGTGCCTGTGTGTGCCTGTGTGTGTGTGTGTGTTTACACAAGGGCCACATTCTTGGCCCGGTCCGTCACACTTCCATGCAGTGCTGCATGAAGGTATGAAATGCATGTGCATGATGCATCACCCATCCATCACTACACACATACCTACACGCTGTGCAGAAAAAACACATATGGAAACAAACATACATACATGCATAGATACACACACATATAGATACACACCTTCCACAAAACACACACACATACACACAAAAAATGTCACACACATACACACACACACACACAGAAATAAACATATACTTCTCCAGGCCCTAAATATTTGACACACTTCTCACAATGTTCTCCTCTTTGTAGTCTTTTACATCTCTGTGCTTTACTGGACTCTACTGTGGCGTTTATTTAGAGGCTTCCCGTGTATATCACCATTAGTGTGGCCTAATTGACAGCCGGACACTATTATCCACCCTGTTTATAGCGCTTTCCTTCCACTTCTAAAAACACAACCAGCTCAACTTCCCATCACAATGCGGGGGGATTCCATTTGTCTTTCACAAATTATTTGAGAAAATCCCAAAGAAAATAATGTGAGGAAAGAATTTGTTATCTTGTTCCTAAGATAAACGTTTCTCGTATATATATATATATATAGCCTAGTCATGCTTCTGCTGTATTATTTTTACATGGTTGTATTAAAGGTCAGAAAAGAGCGCTGCCTTTCCCTTTCAAGATGCCTCTGTGCAGGGCAGCGCAGCGCACGGCGGCCGACAGGAAACCAACATGCGCACGGGAATTTACAGCAGGAAGTTCACGCGCTTGAATTCCCGTGCGCGACAACAAAAGCCTCCCCCACGTACGGAGGAAGAGAAGGCAGCACCATTCCTACTTTAGCTGGCAGTCTTCTACTTATAGCCTCTGAACTCTGTGTTGAGTAAGGAACTGCAAGTAGAAATTGGTGACATGATTTTATATTTATGTATACAAAGAAACGCATTGAAATGTGTCGTAGGCTCACGGAATGAATCTGTGCATTATGGGTTCCTTACAGTTTTCCTAACCCTTCCTAACCCTTCTTGAAGTTTTTCCTTCTTTCTTTCTTTCTTTCTTTCTTTCTTTCTTTCTTTCTCACGATCTTTCTTATTTCCTTTGTTTCTTGGGTTCTTTGCTTATTCCCCTCTTTCCTCCGTTTGGTTCTTGGGGTGGATTTGGATCAGTGAATAAGAGTTCACTGTGCTGCCGTGTGGGCCTCATGTCTTTCTGCTGCTACTTTGTGCCTTCCTCGTTACGTCTCGTAGAGGGAGTGTCCCGCCCCGGTGGGGAGGTGGCGGGGTGGGATGGTGCCGTGATGGAGCGAGCACAGGGAGAATGGAGAGAGAGAGAGCCACAGGCCAGGAGTTCCCTATGTAACCTATGGCTAACCTAGCCCTAGCCCTGTGCTGCGGCTAATGTGATCCAGCGCCCCCTACCCCCACCCCCACCCCCAGGGAAACTGTAAATCTCCTGGGGGGTGGAGGGGGGGTGTAAGCTGCCCAGGATGTCCCAGGTCAATGAGCCAGCCCGGCACCAGCGGGACCCTGTCATGGCCTGCCTGCTTTATGCCCTCGCCTAGGTGTCATACGCTGGTGTTGGTGGGGTGGGGGGGGGGGGGTGGTGGTAGGGTCGGTGGTATGTGTGTGTGCGTGTGTATGTGTGTTTGTGCATTTGTATGTATTGGTATGTGTGTTTCTGTCTGTATGCTATGCATGTGTTTCTGTCTGCGTGTGCGTGTGCAGTATGAGTATGTGAGTATGTGTATGTGTGTGTGCTAGGGTGTGTGTGTGTGTGTGTGTGTGTGTGTGTTATGTGCAGCAATGTCTTGAGTTAATGGGCAGGGCTGAAAGTGTAAAAGTTCTGAGGAAAGGTGTGTCTCTCTGATAGCAAGACCTCCAGCAGATGGTCACATCAAAGGCACGCACACACACACACACACACACACACACACACATACACACACACACAGGGCGAGAGGCGCATGGGAACTTGTGCACATGCTTGGCGCCGCTGGATTAGAATGGAGCATTGTGTGGAGCGTTGTGTTGTTTACCTTTTCAAAGACATCGCAATGTTGTCTGCAACGCCATCCTCATGTGCCACCACACACACACACACACACACACACACACACACACGCACACACACACACACACACACACACATACACACACACAGAGCATATCCCTCCACCACCACTACCGCACCCTCCGCTTCCTTCCTACCCTGACGCTTCCTCTATTTCTAGGTCAATGTGTTGGCAGGTAGCCCTTTGAGGCCTGGTTGTCGGTGCACACACATATACATAAGTACACACACACACACACACACACACACATCTGCACACACATATGCATGAACATGCACATACACCCACACATATATACACACCCTTTCCAAAACACAGATAGATACACACATACACACACACTGCTGGCAGGGTGTGGGGATGTTTGAGTGAAGTTGGCACGGTCCCCACCTGCCGACTTATGAGGACTCTGTTGTGTTTCTCTCGGCCATGTCTGCTCCTGTCTGCTGAACCCCCCGACCCCACCCCTCCCCCATCTGCCCTCCCCTCTCCCCCTCCTTTCACTCCTCTCTCGTCCTTCCAGCATCTCTCTCCACTCTCCCCCCTCCTTTCCCTCCTCCCTCACCCTTCAAGCATCTCTCTCCACTCTCCCCCCCCCCTCCTCTCACCCCTCCCCCCCATCCCAGGCACCCATCCAACCCGAGTCTAACAGAAAGCCCTGTTACCCCAAGAACCCCCCAGGTAGAGAGAGAGAGAGAGAGGGAGAGAGCGAGAGAGAGTGAGAGAGAGGGAGAGAGAGAGAGAGAGAGCGAGAGAGAGACACATAAAGAGTGGGAAGGAGAGAGGGGAGGGGGGAAGACAGGGACAGGGAGGGAGGGAGAGAGATACAGAGAGTGATGGGGTAGAGAGAGAGAGAAAGAGAAAGAGGGGGTGGGAGAGAAAGAGAGGAGACTGATATCATATCATGATAACTTGACTGACCCAGTTACTTGTTCTAATTTATGGAGTAATTTAAACACACACACACCAGACAAACACACATGCCCATGCCTGTTCCTGGGAACAACACAACTTGATTCAGGTCCATGCAACACGATATGGGGTGGGTGAAAGTAGAAAAAACTAAAAATGGTAAAAAGTGATACTTTAATAGGATGTTTGTTTTGTTTGTGTTTGTTTTTACCATTTCCTGATCCTGGGTTTACTGCTGGGGGATGGGGGGGACGGGGGTTAGCGAGTTGATCGTAGAGCCGTGAGGTATATTGGCCACGCCGGGCCATTAAACAAGCCCGCCTGTGGGAGATCCTGTTCTTATCAGCCCCTCTCTGGCCCTTAATGTCACTCAGCCACGGAGAGTGTGGGGCACCCTGGGGCACCCTCGCTCGCTGTCTCTGGGAGTGTGGGTGCTCACAACCCCCCCCCCCACACCCTGATCCAGGTCACCTCCATTGTGGCACCCTGCATATGTGGCTGAGGAGAGCTTGGAAGGGAATGAGATTACATCTAGTTGGTACTCCGGTGTGTGTGCATCATTTGTCTTTATACTGTACGCTAACATTGTTCAACGGTACTTTAATGTTTAGTTTGCCTTGCATTTTTAAATGTATTACCCATTTCCAGAAATAATTCATATATTATCCATTTACACAGTCAGTTTTTAAATTTTGTGAACAATCAACATTGATATTACTTCTCTTTACCAAAGTAAAAGCCCCTTACTCTTCCCAGTTCCCCTTATCCTCGTTAATCAGCTAAGCTCAAAGTCTCTTCCACTCCATAGCCCTGCAGAGAAGCTCATCCACAGACCCCTGAGTGGTCTCATTACCTAATGAGTCAGCCTTGGTCAGCACCAGCAGCTCAGCCCCCTGCTTGGCTAATAGCTGAGCTAGGGGTTAGCTTAAGCCTGACGATAGCATGATGTTGTGAAATATAAGTCTGTTGCATAAGTTCCAGTGCAGTAACATACCTGTCAAAAATGTGTGTGTG
The DNA here is from genome assembly GCF_964030765.1 of Micromesistius poutassou. Classification (NCBI taxonomy): domain Eukaryota; kingdom Metazoa; phylum Chordata; class Actinopteri; order Gadiformes; family Gadidae; genus Micromesistius; species Micromesistius poutassou. Next base: position 8,024,524 of record NC_140273.1, on the reverse strand, counting down.
TATGTGTGTGTGTGTGTGTGTGTGTGTGTGTGTGTGTGTGTGTGTGTGTGTGTGTGTGTGTGTGTGTGTGTGAGTGTGTGTATAAGTGTGTGTGAGTGTGTGTATAAGCATGTGTGAGTGTGTGTATAAGCGTGTGTGTGTGTGTGTGTGTGTGTGCATGTGTGTTTGTGTTTGTGTGAATGTGTTTGTGTACTGTGTGCACTATTTCCCACAATGCCCGGCTGTGCTGGTGTGTGTACAGGGACAGGTGTGGCCGTAACTAGGGCATTATATAACCGGCATCGATGCCTCCGCTGTCTAGACAGGAAAGATGCAGAAAAAGAAAAGCCCCCCACACACACACACATACACACAGCATGGCAGAATAGAATATGAGGGCGATGCAGTGATGGAATTGTCCACTGTAGCCACTACTGCAGCAGCACGGCAGTGGGAGCACTAGCTGCAGCAGTCGCAGCAGAATCACACAGAACCTACTAGAGAGAGAGATAGGGAGGGAGAGAGAGAGAGGAGCACAAGAACAACGCCAGAGCTGGCATCACCGCAGCCAAGCAGGACCAGGAGAAAACAACAGTACTGCTGTCTCCTGTTCCGCGGAAGAGGAGGAAAACACAGATCCAAACCCTGCACGCCGGGTCTAATTTAAGTAACTCTGTGTGTTCAGTGGATCTAGGAATAGCCTGGCAGGGAGGAGAGAGCGTGGATACAGATCGGTGCTGCGCTGTGACAGGTGGTGGAGGGGGGGGGGGCGAGGGGTGGATCTCCGCTCAGTTTGGGACATCCAGGCTGCTGTGGTACTCGTCTGGGTTTGAGCTGCTGTCGGTTTTTCTGAGCTGGATTTTGGATTCGAGCCTCTGGTCTGGGTTTTTGGACGGGGTTAGCACTGGACTGGAGATTCGGGGGGATTCACCTCGGGGGGTTCAGGCTGGCACTGGCTGTGCACTGGTTCCAGGGGCGCGATGTCTCGCTCTATGCGGTGGCAGCTGCTGCAGAAGTCCATCAGCGAACACCTCCGCTTCTCCTCCTGCAGAGCCCTGGACGCCCTCAACAGGACCACCAGGGAGGGCCGTGTGGCAGGTGAGAGGGTGAGGCGGGAGAGGTAGAGTCTGCGTTTTGAGAGGGTGAGAGGGGGAGTGAGTGAGTGAATAAGAAGGAGTCATTGAGAGAGACAGAGTGTGACTGAGTGAGTGGTTGACATGGTGAGAGGGGGGAGTGACTGAGTGAATAAGAGTGAGTGAATGTGTGAGGTAGAAATGTAGAGATGGAGATAGTGACTGAGTGAGTGGTTGACATGGTCAGAGGGGGGAATGAGTGAGTGAGTGAATCAGTGAGTAAGAGAGGGAGAGAGTGAAGGAATTACTGAGTGATTGAGTGGGCTAATGAGAGTGTTAGTAAGGCATAAGTAATTGGGTGAGTAAGAGCGTTAGGGATTGTGCGATGGTGAGAATGAGGGAGTGAAAGTATTAATTGATTAATTAGTATTAATCATTAATTGAGTAATTGATTGTATTAGTGCCATTAATCCTGTATGTGGGAGACTATGCATCTCTGTATCTGCAGGATAGTTCCCTAGGATGTTGAGTGCAAAGCTCTCAGCCTAAGGGGTTTGGCAGTGCTAGTGACATGTCAAGCTGTTGCAGGAGCATCTCAAGGAGAACGTGTACTGCAGTGTCACTCTATACTATCAGATGCACTGCAGGGCTTCTCTGCAGGCAAGGTCTGCTGCTACTATCTGTTTCAGAGGGAAATAACCAACACTGATGTTCACTATACAGAGGGGGGCTAATGGCAAAAGGTTACGTATGTTTATAAAGGTGTATGCGTGTATAGGTTACCATAACAGTTAACATAAAACATTTTGTCTGCTTACTAATACAGTAAGTCTGCACCTTGGACTTTGATAAGCATACATATGATGACACGTTTCTTCCCCAATCTTTTGAAGTATAAATATTCCCATCAGTATTTTCCTCTTTAGCAGTATTTCTTACTTTGTGTTGAATGTGAGTGATTGTTGTATGGATTTGTGTGTGTGGAATATGCCCTTACACAGCTGTCAGTGCACGTCCCTGTTATATGAATGACTTAAAGTGAGTAAAAGCTGCCTCAGCCACAGTGTTGAAAGTAGAGTACCTCCACTGGGCCCTTAATGCATTAATAATGCTGTTCTGTGGTGGCGGGGAGCAAGGAGTGCATTAGAACAGATCTGCTGCTGCTGCAGCTGCAAATCTCCCCACCCTCCCAAGGTTCCTCTGGCAGCACGCTTTTAAACAATACCGCCAGGCTCCACCGTGGACCATCGTACACACTAGGGCCGCTCTGGTTCATCTCCTCCTAGTGTTTCATATTTAAAATCTGCAGAGCGGCCCAGATGGAGTGGTATAAATATTGTAGAACCATGACCGAATTAGGAGGGTTGTCTTATGCAAAGGGCTGTTTTTATCAAACATTGTGTCATATGAGGTGATGGAAAGATAATAGACATCGGCCCCCAATGTGGCTTTTTAATACACTGTGATTTAACCATATCTACATATAGCCTGCATCTGCTGTACACACCGACATCAACTACGCAGTACAAAGCCTTTTCAAAAAACACTCACGCGTGTGCAGGTGTTTCGCGAGTGTGCACGCTACATAAATCCAGAGCGGGGTCTGAGTCGATGGAGGAGGTGGAACAAACCATCTCCTTCCTCTTTCTAAATCATCGCAGGTGCAGCTCTCCCCCCTCAGTTTCAAAGGCCAAAGGACACAGTGTTTCCCCCCCGACCCTGAGAATCCCCAAGCTAAGGGACTCAGGAGGTCAGCGCCCCCTGGCCTGACCCCGGTATTGAAGTGGGGATGGCCAGGTGATGTATATCTCCCAGCCCCGGCCCCATGCAGGATGTGACAGACAGCCTCCACATAACTCACCCTCTCTCTCCCCTCCACAGCCCTGCATGAAAGGGGAGGAAGAAAGTTGAAAAGTGGGTCAGCCAGATTTCAATAACAGCTAATTACAGTTCTGACACTAATTTCTCCTCTGTATCTCATCTTCCGAGAAATCGAGAAAATAAAAACCCCAGTGGGGGGAGGAATGCGGAGGGTAGCGCCAGAGGGTTTTGTGTGCGTCAACCGCAGAATTTTGCTTCCAATGACAAGCGTTGCGAAAGCATCGTCTGGCAGGCGTTCGAAGAAGGCCCCCATCCTACCCAGGAACTCTGGAGGACAAACATCGTAAAAAGCCTCATCAACTCTAATGTATTTTTACACCCCTTTATCAAGATGGAACCACGGAAGTGCTTTGCGACGCTCACGCTATAGGATAGCGTGACATCCACCTCTGACCCTCGGATGTCCTCAGACACTCCACAGATGGTAGTTAGATGGTAGTTAGGTGGTAGTTAGAGATGGTGCTCACATGGTTCTCAGATGGTATGGGAACCCAAAGACTTGTTGTTGATTGAGATATCATTACGTTGTTACTACATGTACCACTTTTTAGTCTAGTAGACAATTTTATTCAAAGCTAATTCCATTTCAGATGCAAGTTATCTAGGAGCGGGGGGAGGGGATATTGCCAATCTTTCTCTTGGATACTGTGTACATTTGGGATTGAACGCAATGCCTTTGGTCTGGGAGGTCAAAAGCACAAGCCCGTACACTGCTCTGCCCTTGTAGCTGTCAAACCAGCTGTCCAATGGAGCATTCCAGACCAAGGTCTTCAGTGATGGCTCCATGTCACACACTGCAGAGTTGTGGTTTGCTGTAATGGGTTTCACGGTTCTCACGAGATCAGAGAGATCAAAGCAGGTGGAGTCCAGACTCCACCTAAGGACGCAGGCCCCCAGATGGTGGAGGAAGATGTTGATGATTGAGGAAGATGAAGTGCAGTTCTTCCAGTGCAGCGATCAGTGCCTCCCATACAATAATACTGGTTTTGACTCCCAGCCAAAAGGTTCTGGGTTTGAACCCAGATCCCATAGGCATCCCTGATGCTTAACTCCTACTTGCTCCTTGATGGTTGACTGTAAACGGCTTTGGATCAAGCATCTGCTCAAAGACTAAACAGCTCCACTGTCTCCCCCAGTGTATGAGGAAGTATCCCCAGCTTCACCCTAATCACCCAAGAGGAATTTTAATGCCAGACCTTACCGGGGTGGTACCAGTCGTTAACAACACATCCAGAGTGGAAAAGCTGATTATTGTTTTGTTTTGGGTACAAACTGAATCTGCGTGTTTGGACCGTATCCATCCTGTGATTAGCGACTTATGTATACTTAATTACGATGGCGGGGAGACGATGCAATGCTTTCTCCCCACCGATAAACAAGCAACCACTTGAAGAATGTTTACAGTAAGTTAAAGTATTTCCCCCACCGGCTACAACATGGGATCCTCCATGACGCATTCGCTCTCTCTCTCTTTCTGAATGAGCCTGAGGGCGAGCTATGTGTTTTGGAGCATTCAGCATGGTGTCTCCAATCTGAGAGTTCCCTGCTGGCGTTTCCCACCGCTGCAATGAATAGGGTCACATGAACCACCGGGTCACAAACAGGCCGGGTTATGGCTGACGGGGAAGGTAAAGATGTTAAGGCGAATGCCTCCTTTATCTCAAGACAATAGCCTGCTGTCATCTTGGTTCCTGTTGCATGTTCTCCTCTCTATGCTGTTGTGGGTGTGTATTCAGAGAGGGATATATGGGCTTAGTTATGGTATATTCCCCCTTCAAACCCCCTGTCAATCCATGCCCGGTAATTTTTCATTCATTTGCTTGCTGTCTTAAGATTTAAGACACACAATTGTGAGTCTGCAACGACTTTTTCAATCTAAATTGATGTCCGACCGAGTCGGACATCGAGTCGTGTAATGAGAGTCATTCTTTGCTTCCTCTAAGGGGTGACACAAAGTCAAGGGTTTACAGGAAGCTGGAAACAGGAGTATGTAGACTGACATACATACAGACAGACCGACAGGCAGACAGAGTGACAGATAAAGAGATTTTTAGTTAATTTTTCAGTTTTATTTAGTGTTGGGAACGTTACTTTAAAAAAGTAATTAGTTATAGTTACTCACTACTTGTTCCAAAAAGTGACTGTAACTGAGTTAGTAACTGAATTACTTTATAATAAAAGTAACTCGTTACCAGGGAAAGTAACTATTCGTTACTGTAAAAAAAAGTAGTGCTTATATCTCCACCTTGAAAATGCCAACTTTTCATCAGATTGCTCCGGACTCCCCATCTCTGCTGCTTCTTCGAATCTGTTTGGTGTGTGTGTGGTGTGGCCTGGCTTGTGTGTAAAAACACTGGCTCCGATTGGCTACCATGAAACATGACTCTGCCTTAGCCAATCATAATCGCTTATCTCGTTGTTAACCCACCCGGTCTCCTCACTAGCAGTTTGTGTATGGAGCCAGGGGTGCGTTCGGATTACACAGTTTATTCAATCAATTCATAGTAATGCACTGCATTTAACGCTCAGTAATGATAACGGCATTGTAACAACGGCGTTTAAACTGCGTTATTCCAAACACTGGTTTTATTGCTTCATTTCTATCCATTAGTAGGATGGATAGGATTTGAATGTGGCTCATTGATAGCAAACACAAACTGACTCAGTAAAACTGGTACAGGGAGTGTTCGTCAAACAAAGCCTGTCCCGAGGAGTGCCATGATGACTCTGAGGAACCGAAATCTGATTTCACGATTGAATCGTATCAGGATAAAAACCAAAGGAAATTACCCTGGGTGCAGTTCATTGGCCTTTTCTATTGCATAACCATTGGTGCTTTGGCATGTCAATCAGCCTGTGCAGGGGAACATTAGGCCTGTGAGGATTTCAATGTTGTGTTGTTTGTAGCGTCAGTAAGTGCATGTGTAAGCTGTTTGTATTGATTAGGAATGGAGCAGAATGTACAGCAGAATGGCTGCTAGAATGAGCTCTAAGCCATAATCAGGATTTTATTGGTTTCATTTTAGTTAGTTTGACAATATTTGGTATATTGATTCCTTGCTTTTATACTTAGTATATATATAAATCAACAAATTTTAAGCATTCACATCATATTGATCATTTGTAACATACGATCATGCAACATATTTATTGAATCAATGTTTTCCCCCCATTTTCTTAATGTAGTGTGAACCTGGCGCCACAGCATTACCAAGTGAAACATTAACTTAGACCGGGCGTGGGTTTGCTGCAGTCTAGAGAGGATGTGTCACACTTGTGTAACCACCATGGGTGACTTTTAAACTGCAGACCAGCAAACTACAGCTACGATGCTGCGTCTGTTGGGGACGTGTGAATCATGCAGTTCACAGCTGTAGTCCACCACATGAAAAACACACGTTGCATTAAACAGTCATTTTCAAATCATTTTATTCTACATTCAAATATTCCTGTAACTATAAACATATCATTAAAAATGTAAACAATAATAATAAACAATCAAATGGCAACACAACAAAAAAAATCGTTGTTCATAGAACAATGAAAAATAAAACATTCTAAAACGTTATTTACAAATCCAAACGAGCTCACTGTTGAGCCCCAGCCAGGCCATTGTGTGGCTGTAAAAGGGGCACCACTGGGAGGCTGTGGGCCTCGTCCCGGCTCACCGTGGCCTCCTCTCCACATCTAAACCCACACAGATGTCCAGCCTCTATTGTGGCCCCTCCAGGACTCTGCGGGGGCCCCTCACCACCGGGGCCCATTTCACGCCTCAACACTGCCAAAGGAGGAAGTCAAAAGGGCCGGGCATTGTGACATCACTATGGAGGTCTCTGAATAACATTGCAGTTGGCAACCTTGTAGCAAATTAGCATCAACAAAGTGCTATCCTCTGGGTTACTCTCGCTGCCAATACCCCACTTGGAATTATAGAATGCCTTTGTTCTGGAATTCGACAAAGAAAAGACTTCCGCTTAAGGACTTCCTTGTGCCCTTCTTGAGACAACCACACTCGAGCAAACAAAGCACAGAGCAAAACACCTCAAATTGAGTCCAAAAAACATCCCTACCTGATGTTTTTTGGGATGATTTAAAAACATCCTAATGCTTTAAGGTTGTGCATCCTTACCTGTGATAGGTCTGGTTTAAAAACATCCTACGGCTTTATCGTTGTGCATCCTTACCTGTGATAGGTCTGGTTTAAAAACATCCTAATGCTTTAAGGTTGTGCTTCCTTACCTGTGATAGGTCTGGTTTAAAAACATCCTAATGCTTTAAGGTTGTGCTTCCTTACCTCTGATAGGTCTGGTTTAAAATCCTTCTACTGCTTTAAGGTGGGTTGGGCCTTCTAATACTATTTGAACCACACAAGGTGGCCTTGCTATGCTGTTGATCTGTTAGCAATTATTGTCTTATCCTTGAGTCTTGAGTCTTGAGTCCAGGGATTATGAGGTTGTGGCTGTAACAACACATCAAGCAACAACAACATGTGTTCCTGGTACATGGTAATGTTCTGGTGGCATCCTTTTCTTGGTTGGCTCATGACACAGATAACCACATCCTCAGACTCCAAACATTACTACTGCTACCAAGGTTTTATTTTGACCTGCCAGAGTGGAAAGCAATGGTTTTAAAAAATTCTAATTTAAAAAATATATATTTTAATTCTATCTGCCATTGGCAGGGGTTCACCACACTCATTTCTCTATCTATCCATCTATCTTTCCCATGTACGGTCTCCTCGGTTCTGTGATGCCGTGTGTGCGTGTTTCACATCATGTGGTGGCCTCTGCAAAGAGAGACCGACATGCAGGTTACTGGTGCTAACAGCGTGCTGTAACTGTGCTGTCACGTTCGGCCTTGGTGGCTCCCTTTATGAGTCTATATATAGTGGCCTGTCCATATTTTATGAGCAGCAGACGCGCCAGTGTGCAATATGTTGTTGCACTGTTTTCACTTTCTATCTGGTGACAGGATAGTGCAATTTTACTGTTTAGTCGTAAAGCAGAGGCTTTTATGAAAAGGGAATTGCAGGGATTTATATTGGTAAGATTTAATTAATGAGAAGCTAGGGGTTAGGCACCTTGCTCATAGACTTATTGGGGGATAGGGGGACGTTGGGATTCCATCCCAGAACCTTTGAGCCAGGAGTCATACCGCTGCACTGTCCTGCCCCCAGAATATGTCGAATTGTAATAATTATAATAAAGTGTAAAGTATTCTGTCAATTCCTTAGTTCATCCCTTATGTGGCTCATGGGTGAAATGTTGTCTTTTGACTGTTCAATGCTCCTATTTGATCTAGAAAATACAAATGCTATGCATGTGTGTGCATGTGTGTGTGTGCTTCACAAAGGATGACAACATGTGTGTAATATCAGAATACAGCTGGGTGCTGTATTCTATATTCACTCACCTGGGTAAACCAGGTATATTTTGTACCTTACCCACCGTAATGCCTTTCTGTTTGAGTTAGTGGTCCTGTTGTCCAACAGACTCATCTCGGGTCCATCGGCTCCATCTGTTTTTTTTTAATTGTCCTTTCTTATTTTAACACGTTTCAATAATATCACAATACAATTTCTTTATTTAATAAAGAGGCTCACAGTGACAAACAGAATAATCACTGAAATGATCAAATGTTTCACTGTACCATTTACAGACTCACTCCCTGGGTCTGTAAATGGTACATTGAAACATTTGATTATTTCACTTTCTCTTTCTATGTTCTATTTCAAGCTTTAATACATCTGCTCCTCCTGTGTTCCTCTGGTTATTTCTACTCAAGGTTTAGTGTCCTGTGTTCCTCTGGTTATTTCTACTCATGGTTTAGTGTGGGCTCCTGTGTTCCTCTGGTTATTTCTTCTCATGGTTTTGTGGGGCTGTGTGGTTTTGCTCGCAGCTCCTGCTGAGTTCAGGTCACGTCCTTTGCCTCGCTGTTGCAAACTGCAGATGTTTCAGAACAAATACGATGACTGCATGGGCTGTTTGGTCTGCAGCAGGCATAGCAGGACGGAAATAGACGCAACCCTTGAAGTACACTCGCTTGTATTTACGCACATTCTTTATTTTAGATTCAAGTCATTCAGGAGCAGGTAGCGGGTAAGGGGGTGGGGGGGGGGGGGTGTCTTGCTAAATGATGATACGGGTAGACAGCAGATTTTTGGCCAGCCTAGGGGACCCCAATCACCACACCCTCCTGTTCGATTGACAGATCCTACTAGTGAGCAGCATTCAACCCCCCTAAAAACACACACCAGAACACACACAGATCTTGGCTGGTCGTGAACCCCTCAACCTTGAGTGGTGTGTCAGTGGGCGAGGGGCGTGCGTGAGGCCCGCACCTTCTGGAGAGGAGAGGCCTTCAACAGAGTGGCTCTTCAAGGCTGTGGAGGCCCCTTGTTTCCCGCAGCTCGGAAAACCTCACAAGGCAGCTTGTTCTGCGAGCGCGGAGGAATGTTGTGTTAAACCCGATGACTCGACCCGTTCAGGACCGACTTGTTTACTTTGGTTCCCCCCCGCCCCCTCTCTCCTCACCGCGGCTCTTGACCGCTCTTTCAATACCTTTCTCACTTTCCCTCTTCGTCACACTCACTCTCTCAATGGGTTCCCTCAAGCTTGTAAGAACAACTCTCTCGCCCACTCCCCACGTCTCTCTCTCTCGCCCTCACTCCGTTCCACGGCTTTCTCTGTCTCCCTGTCCGTCAACGTCAACCTCCTGCTCCCCCCCCCCCCCCCCCGTTGTCATTCACTGGCTTTTTGTGTTTTCTCTCTACCATTGCCAATGTCTTCCCTCATGTTCGCTTTTGAATGCCCCTGAACCCGTTGGATCTCCCAGAATGGAAATTCTGTTTCATTAAAACAGTACAACTTGACTTTGTGACACATTGGAAACAGGGATTAAAGAGAACCAAGTGTCACACCTGGTTTAAACAGAAACAGACGTAGGGTTTCCAAACCCAGAGTCAGCTCATCCGGATCACTCCGACAGGGCTTTTCATTTCAGTCAGAACGTCAGCCGTAATACAACAGCGTTACTGCAGTTCCTAATCACTGCAGGCTTTCAGGGTGGACTTGGCTGAGGGTGAGTGGAGCCGGAAACATCGGCACAAAGCGGTCAGGGACTCATGCCCACCCCCCTACGGTGACGGGAAATAAGCCTCCACAGGCACTGAGCACCCATCACACTGGGTGGGGACCAGAGCTCAGAAAGCTGCTTACTGGGGTGTGTGTTTGTGTGTGTGTGTGTGTGTGTGTGTGTGTGTGTGTGTGTGTGTGTGTGTGTGTGTGTGTTTGTGTGTGTTTGTGTGCAGGGGTATGTATGTATGTATGAATAGCCTTAGTTTCCTATGTACAGTATTGTGTCCCACTGAATCTGAAATGAACCCCTTATTTTCTTGCATGTCTTACAAGAATACATTGAAAGTAACAGCGTGACGCAGGGCGACCCGTGTTTGGTGGCTGATTACTCGGAAAACATACAACACATTCCACCAGAATCCATTCCAGATGGGTGCTCAGGGGACGCTTTAGTGGCCCCGTTAAAGCCCTCATCTCATCCCTAGTGACCTCACCGTCCCACGGGGCCCGTGGTCTCCTGCTGTTTGTTTACTCTTCATCGCCCATTAATTTCCTGTGCTTTTAGTGGCGGCCATCTTGAATGTATCAATCCGATCCAAACAAAGAGGCTGGTGGTGAGGCCTCTTGCTTTTGTGGTTTGGTTCATTACTAACTCACCATGTACTCATAACGTCATCCCTCGTAACATTTTGTTTTGTGTGGATGCCTACTCACGCATTTTATCTTTAGAAAGCATCTTCAAGTCCCTGAATGATTTGATTGTTGCACTGTAAAACGTGTTAAGTTGACGCTTTCATTATTTAATACATTAGCAAGGATAAGGTATTCTTAAATATTTTAAGTAGTCATCCTTCTTATACACAACACGGCATGCATATTTAACTGGACACCGTGAAGTGTAAAATACTCCCATGTGATTTGTTTAAAGAGAACCCAAACAGATGTGTGTCCTTCAAAATGGCCGCAGGCCAGCCAATCACCTGACGCAACACAGGAAACATCAAACTCCTGCATGTCATCGTTACTTATTGCTTATTACAAGCACTGACATTTACACACACAAACAAGCAAAGTCAGGGCCAGAAATGGTACTTTAAAGGACAACTGTTTTACCACCAGATGTGATATTGCATCATGAGCCATTTCAAAATCGACCCTGTGTAGTGACATCAAGAGTCGGAGTGTCCACCAAAGATGGATGACAGATATTTATTTAGTTTTTATTGTAGAAACTGCTTGTAAGTTAAATAACGGAAAGGAGATGGGCTTTTATTGGGAAAACTGCTGGTGCATGAGATTGTGATGAGGAGCATGTGGTTGTTGAAATATAACAGAAGTCCAGATACAGATTCACTCTCTGTGATGAACACCTGTCACCAACATCAGGAGTTACACCTGGCTTCAGTGCACTTGTCCAAGACCATCAGGGACTTAGCTCCTCCCACTGTGTACTTTTTTATATGTGTGGGTTTGGGTTGTAATGCCTACCCTACATTATCAAATGTGGATACACTTCAATGCACCTGTTCAAGTTCAGTGCACTTACAGATACAGATAGGTTTAAAAATATATATAGTTATTTGTAAACCAAACTGTACAATCTGTAATTCTGTTGTGCACATGAATGGTGAATGAAATTATTTTATTCACGTTAATTTGGAGTGACTTTTAATAACAAATGCTTAAAAATTACAGCAATATATTTTCTATTATCCAATCTGATGGTTAAGACTTAAAATTGCCTTGGCCCTAAAAAGGCATTTTGAAAGGCATGTGGCCCCCAATGAAAAATAATTGCCCACCCCTGCAGTAGACTGTAACCAACTGGAACGTTGGCCCATCCATAGGTTGACACCCCCTCTTTTGACGTCGCCATGGGGTATATTTTGAATGGCTACACCAACATCACACCTGGTGATTGAATAGGAGCCCTTTAAAACCAACATAGTTATTCCCCGATGTGCTGCTCTACCAAAACACAAACTCCCTGACCCAGCCTCTTCCGTGCAGCCCAAGCGTCCAACACATGTCATCCAGAGGCAGTTATCTGCCCATTAAGATTCCTCTTGCCCCGTATCCAAGTAACCATATGCCAAGGAGACATCATAGCCCACTTTTAACAGGGTGTGGATATGCGCGCATAAATATTTATACACCAACATAACCTCTCACAAGGACCAGAGAGGTCACATGCTAGAAAGCTGGCACTCACACTCGTTGAGTCTTGTCAAAGTTCATTTTTGGGGTTGCTTGAGATTTATATGGAGGATTAGGGGGACCTGGTTCTTCTTACTGTCTCTGGGGTCCATGAGACTGCAGAAGAAAGAGGAGGATTTTAAAACATGAAGATCATGGTAGAGTGGTGGAGGGCGGAGAACAGAGCATTTGGCAATGAGTAGTGAGTAGCGAAGACATTTTTTAACAACTGTAAAGGTAAATAAGGTATAAAAACAAAGGGAGTTCTGCAGCTGCCTTGAACTAGAGCCGCTCTCTGATAGTTTCACGTCTCCCTGAGATGAATTGGTAATGCTAAGGTAGGAATTCAAATTTCTTGAAGAGAAAGCAGAATGGACTCCAGTTTGCACACAAGTTTTTAAGGTATCCTTTGTGGTATGAAGTCAACAGTGTAGGTGTTGTGTAAGTTGGGCCGCTATGGCACCTTGTCATCGCCCGGGTGACCTACCTGCTCACTCCTTCCCGGCTCCACATATTCCAGTGAAAGCTGGGAGAAATATTGGACATCACTCGGATGGCCCCTTCCCCTGAACCCTCTGGGCCACGCCGCTATCTTTCTTCTTCTATCTCCTCCATCTGCTACCACAAGTTTGTCCATTTGACGTTATCTTGCGGAAGATTTGATTAGTCCTGCCAGTCAAAAGCCAGTCAAATGTTTCCCTGCCCGTCAAACCAGTCAAACATTTGAGCGCCACTTAACGGACACAGAAGCTACAGGACTCTAAGAAGGGAGTTAGAGGGTAGAGAGTGACCTCCCCCTCAACCCATCCAGTTCGCCCCTTCAGGCACTCTGTCTGATTGCTAAAAAGGGGGAGGAGGGGATACCTACAGCTGTAGGTGTACACTCATATTTCCATCAGCTCTCCACATGGTGATGTCAACGCATCCTGCGTGACCAAACAAGTAGGGAAAGACTGACCCACCGGGTGATGCAGGTGGTTCAAAAGGCGGTCCTTCACTGTGAGAGTGTTCATCTCTATGAATGGATCGTAAATATATATCATACACTGCATCCGGGTCGGAGGTCAGCAGTAAAGATGTCACTTCGATTGTTACTTAGCTTGGATTTGAGGTTGAAGTCTGCCGGTATTAACGGCCCTCGCAAAGATCCATCAAGTTGGACTTCTAAGGACGGGCTAGAGGATACCTCTGGGCAGTTTGCTCTTCAAAAGGCCTGCGTTGAGGCAAGATTGCGATCCATCACTTGTTGTCACTTTCAGAGGTCATCTTTTTCTTTCACCGCTGTGGGTTGCTGCTCGGCGGCCATCTTGAATGAAACGTCCAGTGTCCTGAACTTAATGTCATTGTAATTGTAAAGTGATGTATCACTTACTATGTTGACATAGACTCCTGTGTTTGCACTGATTTGTTTGGGCTATTATTGAAACAAAAAGACTACCAACTAGCCCGGTATTAAGCCTTGATTCTGTTCCCTCCCTGACATAGACAAACAAAGCTCAACAAAGCTCTTTTGAGTGGAGGGCCAGCCTCCCAACATTCATTTCTTCTGATAGAAAGGTACTGCCGCTGACCTTTCACCTCTTAGTCACTTAGGGGTCCCGACCCCCGTGTCACCCTGAATGGCTGGACTCTGGACCACCGGCCACATGTGGTCACCCTTTGCCCCTCTCGTCGCTAACTTTAGCTCCTCAAACGCAAGCACTGAAGCGCTCTGTGTTAGCATTTGGGCTAAGTGACACTTTGACGATGTAATGCCCATTCAGCCTGTGTGTTTGTGTGTGTGTGACTGTGTGTGTGTGTGTGTGTGTGTGTGTGTGTGTGTGTGTGTGTGACTGTGTGTGGCGAGGGTCGGGGTCAATGAAGACAGTGTGTGTCATTCATTTTTTCAGAATAAATGCCCTGACAGGTCACAAACAAGCCCCTCCACTACGCTGAACACAATGTTTACCATTCAGTGGTGGCCAAGGTCAAAGTGCCAAACGATCAGTACAGAATGTCCTATACTCTGCATTCTTGGAATGTTATAGCGTGCGTTCGTCTCAAAATAGAAGTTGGGTTTGATTGCGCCCAAAGTGGTGAGACCTCTATGGTGCAAGCCCTCCTACTTAGTATGTGATACTTGTGTTGTGTGCGTGTCAATAATGGCTGCCTTCTCAAATAGCACAGAACGTAATGAATGCCGAACAAGCTCGGCCTTTGCTTCCTTTGACTTCTCTTTCTCCAGGGTCAGTGTTGGTGTCTTGTGAGCCATTCAGACTGGGCCCGCTATTGAAATGGGACACAGATTGTCTCTCATTTGGCTCGTCAACAGAACGGCTTGTGGCGTATCTGTTGCTGTGTTGTGCTAAGAAGATACTGCCTGGAAGCCTTCATCACGGCTGTCAGGAATGCATCCAGTTGCCATTGGAGAACTTCAGCGAGGGGCTGTTTTCGTACCTTGTGCCAGGGCTCTTAAGAACCTCCTGAATCATTTTTTCTGCCCGGGGAAACAAAGGCTTGGTTTGAGCTCTCTCTGGTCACACTGTCTCTGCTGGGGATCACAAGGAGTCGCTTGTCTTTGAGGAAAGTGAGGCTCATTGTTTAGAGGCAGAAAACCAACTGCTGTGTTTGATCGTCTGCATCATGTGAGTCATCTCCCTTCAATGAATGCTTACAGTTATACCAAACCGGCAGCATCTAATATTTTATTTATTGAATTAGCTAGAAGTCATTTTATAGACCTTATCTGCTCTTGGCTGATGATACATTTTACATTAGCTCTCATTGTAGTTCTTTCTACAATGTTTTATTTAGTTTGAATCAAATATGCAGCAATGAGAAAGAATGCTGATTGGCTGCTTGATTGAACATGCCATGGCAACCGTCACTAATCGTACACTTGCTCTGTGATGCACACGCGAGGGGAGGTAGCAAGGATGCATTTCCCATCAAGCACGCCCTCCGTTTAAATCTGATCCAAACTCAACCTCCACGTGTTCCTCCCAGGTTCTATCCCCCCTCTACAGTGGTAGGACCCCGTGAGAGCAAGGCCGACCAATGTAATAATAATCAGACATGATGGAGATAAGGGTCATTTCTACCCTCCTCCAGATGGAAGGGCTTAGGGCTCCCAGCCGGCCCGACCCCCACCCACCAGAGTTCAGATACAGCCCCTGGGGAACCTTGGAGGAGGGGGGGGGGGGGTTGGAGTCCGGACCGTATCTCCTGTCCCCCACCAACCCGCATACACCCACACACACACTTTTTAAACCCTACACGTCTGCCTACTCAGTGTTTATGTATGTGTAGCCAATGAACTATCTGCAGCCTGTAGCAGAGATCGGCAGAGACAGTGGAAGATGGATGTATATATAAATATGTATATATATATATATATATATATATATATATATATATATCAAGTGAGAGAGGGATAAAAGTGCTGAGTTGAGGTAGTAACTGCACTACGTTCTACTTTTCTATATATGGTGTTGACTAGCATTGTAAAAGGCCATTTGCAGCATGGTTGTTATTTGATTGGTTGGTTGTTAATGTTTTTCAGTTGCAAGAAGCAATGTATGTAGGAAGTGTTCTGCACTGGAGATGCAGCTCAGCCATCTTTAAGATACATATGAACATACATGAACATACATGTGAAATTCCAATACAAGCATACTGGCCCTTGTGCATGCACGCTTGCATTTGTCCAGGCATACACACAGACACAATGTTGTGAATACAGAGGTTTATTTTATTATTTATATGATTCACCTTTATACTGAAGTGTCATCTATCTGCCTATATATTATACAATGATGTTCACACACACACACACACACACACACACACACACACACACACACGCACAAAAACACAGATACACATACACTTTCCCGATGTCCAAAAACGTCTCTCCAAAGCGCTCCATCTGTTTCCATGTTTGAATCGGTGATAAGGCCTGAAAAAATACCTTCTTTCTTTGGCTTCACTCTGGTCCTCAGTCTCTCTATCGTGTTATTGTTATTAAAAATAGCTTTTGAATAGCTGTAAATAATGGGGAATTAAACCTGCTAAGTGTTAAGAAGGGAACGTGCCCTTTAATCATAGGAGCATATTATGCTAAGACAATTTGAATAAACAATGGACACAGAAAGTAGCAGTGAATGATGTATCTTTTTGCTAACATGTGTCCAGACCACTTACAACCTCATGAAATGTACACCCTCCAGGCAGTGTTCTTACACAAACACCCCATGTTTAAATTCATGTTTTGAATTGTACATTCATTTTGGACACGATGGAAAGATTAAAGAGTCTGGTGAAGATCATGAGGTACATTTGGAATGATATGGTTCCTAACTTGCAATTAGGAACTTGCAATGGCCCCCAACTGGAATAAACATGATTTAGGTTTCTTAATATAGCACCCTCCAAACACAAAGGCAATTCAAAGTGCTTTATAAAGGTTTGTTATCTAATTATGAAGACATTTAAAAGACCATCATGCGAGACA
This sequence comes from Micromesistius poutassou, assembly GCF_964030765.1. NCBI lineage: Eukaryota > Metazoa > Chordata > Actinopteri > Gadiformes > Gadidae > Micromesistius > Micromesistius poutassou. Next base: position 8,007,824 of record NC_140273.1, on the reverse strand, counting down.
TAGCAAGACAATAATAAAAAAATAAAAATGCTATAAATTAAAGGATCGGTACAAAGGAAGTAAATATGCCAGAGCAGTCATACATTTTACATTTCACAACGGAAAAAAGTGTACCTGCTTCATGTTTGTTGTGACAGACTAACAGATGGAATGTTTTGTCACGTGGCTCTCCCCAGGTTATAGTTCAGCACAGGTCAGAGGCCGACGTGAGCGAAGACATTAGCTTCCTGTGTTACTCGCTGAGAGGCTCTGGTCAGGGATGGATGCAGACAGACGCATCTCTTTCTCTGGAATTCCACCGCCCCACGCGTATGGAACTCCATGGCTACTCCAAACAGAGAAGGAAATACAAGAGCAGAGGGCAGCAGGGTCTGCCCTCTGGAAGTTCGGTGGAAAGAGTCAAACTTGCTTCTAATGCAAACAACTAGCTACCGACAAGGCTATTAAGAAAGACTAAATAACTAGTTAGACAGCCTACTTGGCGTCAGTGTGTCTGTATGATGAGGCAGTTTTCCAAGGATTATGTATGCATATTAGGTTAGCCATGTTGAGGATCATATTAATGTTGCAGGATTGGAAAAGGTTTCAAATGCAATTCCCAACTGTTAAAAACACCACAGAACTATCAGAGGAATGGTTCCTGGTTACAGTCCTCTGATGTTCTAGCCAAACTGTCAACCGTGACTCTCTTCTTCCTCATTTAAGTTCAAACTATCCCTCCTCACTCAAAATGGCCCCCGCAGGAGGACTGATTCTGGTGAAAGTCTGACCTCGCACCAGGGCCCCTTCTGATTTATTGGTGTTGAGAGGAGGCTGGCACATGTTTGGCACCTATGATAACTTCCACAGAACACATGGTTTCCATGCCAACCCCGCCCTTACTCGGAATGATGTCAGTCTCCCAACATTCTGAGTAAGGGAAGTCTCTCCCGCCTCCCCTTTCCCTGTCTCTAGTCTGTCTGTATGTTGTCTGTTATTTAGCAGTGCCACTGATAATGGCCACTCTAAATAGCAATATGATAGACTAAAATAAGCGTTGAGCGATTCAGCAGGTGCTTTTATCCAAAGCCACATACAGTGAAATCAGATCCATGTATTTGAAGAGCAGCATTTAGGTCTGCTTGGTCATACATGCCCATTGGTTAGGCTGCAGACATTGGAGATCGAACCCATCAAAACGCCCTGGCCACTGCACTATTTATTACATAACAAACAGATGAAACATACCATTGTCACAATCAAATGTAACATACCAGTACAACAAGCTAATGCATGAAGTTTCAGCAAGTAAAGTTTGTGTAGACTGTGAAGCATACAGCTGCACTGCTTTTTGGATTGGATTCAGAGGTGAATAAGTCTCTCTTTCCAACCAAATTCAATTAAAAAATCAAAATGAAGCATCTCCGTTTGAGTCAACAATTCCTGGTTTCAGAGAATACATTGGAAAAAGAGAGACATTAGCGCACTAAGCGGCTAAAAATAACATATGTTATAACAAAACTTTTGTTGTGTGTGGGTCATGAGAACAGTCTAAAAATAAGATTATTAAGGCTATTATCTTGATGCATTTTGGCTGAAACAAACGCTGAAGCAGAACATACACACAGCCATTTGGTAAACCCTTTTTGGACCCGTACAGAAATTATTCTGGAGATTAATTGTTGTTTTACCTCTCTTAGTCTCCCAAACAGCTCTGAATATTTCCATGTATTATGAAAGAACACCATATGATTGTCTGTTTGTGCTTTAGAAGCCACAGGGCTCATTTATCAACTGCCTTTGGTTCTGCTCAGAAGACCTTTAACAGTTCTTCGAAAAGCGTGATTAGGGGATTCCCCCTTGTGGAAGTTCATACTTGGTCTAACGACCATGGTCTTGTACTAGGGGTGTGCATATGTCCTTTATAGGACTATCCGATACGTATCTTGTACGTACATGCACTACGATACGATTCTGTGACGAATCCGATACATTGTAAGATGCAACGATTAGATTTGATTCAATGTTCTAACAATCTGGTGCGATTTGATGAGATATGATTCAATGCGATAGATACGGTTAATATCTGTTTAATTTTAACCAAAATATTTATTTTTTGACCAATCAGATCGCTCTTAAAATATATATTTTTCGACCAATCAGATCCCTCAAAGCGTGCACTATAGAGTGGTGGTACTATAAATGTATCATCATTAATTTTCTTTTCTGCCTATTTTGGGCTTAAACACACATAACTTACTACTGACTTCAGCAATGACGACTCAGTGGAGGAGGAGAGGTTGCAGAGAGTTGAACCAACTGAACCGACTGGAAGCCCAGCCGCAGACGGATGAAGGGAGGCGATAATCTGAGCCCAGAGGTGGGCTTAACGTTCTGTTCTCAGTGGAGAACATGCAGGGGAGCCACTCCCATTTCCAGAGCTCAAACACTCAACCTCTGCTACTCCTGGGACTGATTTACATCCATTCTAATATTTAGCATCACGCAGTTCTCCCCGATGGAGCAAAAACAGAAACAGGGGCTAAGATTGTAACGAAGCGATGATAAATCTAGACGTTCACTTTAGTTTGGTGTTTTTGTGCCGTTGCGGACAGGAGAGTGAGTTCTGACCAGAGGGATGAAGTGGGTGGAGGAAGAGAGTGGGAGTGACAGTGTAGGAGAACAGGTTGTTCTATGCCGTCATTCAGCTGCAGCACGTCGCTAACACACCTCCGAGCCTCTCTGGACGGTTTTCCCTTGATGTATTTCCCTTTTGCACACACCCTAACTCTCCCCCGTGCCACCGCTCTGATCGCCACACTGTAACATCTCACCCCGTGGGACGGTACGGGTCTTGCTGCCACGTCTGTGTTGCGTCACCGTTAAGTCCCCCAAAAAAACACAATTTTCAGAGGCAGAGTTGCCCCCCCCCCCCCCCCCCCCCTAAGATATTTCTCTTCATCTTAAGGGTCCATCTGACCTTTGACCTTAGTGCCTCTCTGCTCTCTCCCCCCTCCTCTCTGTAGGATGATCCGTCCCTAATGTGAAGTCCAACATATGACTAATGGGAAAAATATGAGCAGCGGG
>NC_140273.1:7917258-8002258 GCF_964030765.1 Micromesistius poutassou | reverse complement strand
ACTTTATGAAACAAAGTTTACAATGTGCAACTTACAGCTTACAACTGCTTACAAGATACAGTATACAAGATACATATATACATAAAAAAGCAGATAAAATATTATTCAAATATATAATTATATTAAATAAATAACAAAATATATCTAATTAGAGAGATGAGACATTAGAATACCAAATATTAAAAACATGTCACTTAAAAGCCAAGTATAAAAGTGTGTTTAAAGAGTGATGTCATTGCAGAGTGTTGTGACGTGAGCTGACAGATGGGGGGGTTTATGTGCCTGGGTTCTTGTTGACGCCCCCTGGGGTGTTTGGACTCCTCTGGCCGAACATGTCCGCCCAGTGAACCCTCTGAAGGCTGAGCCCAAGGCCCCTCTCCCTCTCTCGATCTCGCTCTCTCTCTCTCTTTTTCTCTCGCTCTCTCTCTCTCTCAATGTATCTCTCTGTCCTTCTATGTCTCTCTCGCTCTCTTTCTCTGTCTCTGGCTCTTTTTTGAACCTCTCTCTCTCTCTCTCTCTCTCTCTCTCTCTCTCTCTCTCTCTTTGTCCCCATCTCTCGCTCTTGCTCTTTTTTAAACCTCTCTCTCTCTCTCTCTCTCTCTCTCTCTCTCTCTCTCTCTCTCTCTCTCTCGTCCCCATCTCTCGCTCTTGCTCTTTTTTAAACCTCTCTCTCTCTCTCTCTCTCTCCCTCTCAGACTCTAGTTCTCTGTCCCTTCTATGTCTCTCTATACCTCCCTCCCTGCCTCCCTCTCTCTCTCCTTTCTCTATCTCTCTCTCCGTCCCCCTCTCTCTCCCTCCCTCCATCTCCTCAGCCTCTGCTTTCCCTCTGCCTGGGGTCATGGGTCACCCAATAAAGTTTACAACCCATGACACCCAGCTCCCCCCCCCCACCCCACAACAAAAATAGAAATGGCCCCCAGTTTTCCATCCACACAGATTACATCTTTACACTGAGCTGTTTAGATCTAAACTTTAAATTACCTTAAATGACTGCTGCTTTGCTGATGTAGGACTTAGGAACTTTAACTACCTGGGAATTTATGGCGGCAAATCAACAGTTCAATAATAGCAGCCTCGACAAGTGACAGTAGATCCTTATCGTTATACCTGAATGTTTTATGCCAAACAACCATTTTGTCATTTGGACAATTTCATCCAATGTGTCAATCAGTAAATTCACATATAGTTTCTGAGCAGGTCAGGGTAATGTCTACAGGTAGACTACGGACATAGGGCATCCAACCCAATGCCTTTCGGCAGGGAATCAAACGCTGTACGCACTATCCATTAACAGCCTATCCTACCGCCTGTGTATCCTGTACATGTCCTTATGAGCTACCGTTGTGTCGTAATGAACCTAACTTCCACTGCCTGCATCCCAGCTAACCAGCTACTTATCCAGAAGCGTGTCTGATACGTATCTGCACCATGACAGAGATCAAGCCAATCAGTGTGAAGGAGAGGTTTTACAGAAGCCCCCCCCGCCCCCACCCCTCCCTGTGTGCCCTGAAGCCAGCGGCAGGCTGTCTCTGATCTCACGTGCACTAAACCCTCCACCCTGTGTGTCTGTGGGGACGTGGGGATGAAAGCCACAGCGTGCAGGAGTGTAGAGGGTGTTGCCCCAGTCGCTCTCAGGGTGCGCTGGGGTCGTCTGGGTTTCCTACGGGGGAGACTTTGAGAAGGGTCGGGTTGGGGAGCCTTTGAGGTACGCGCGGATTAACTTTGTCTGATCGGTTGGCCTTTTTGTGTTTATCTTTGCCCTCCTTTTGTTTTTTCCACACTACCACTGTGTGTGGTTTTGAGTGTGTGTGTGTGTGTGTGTCTTTCTTTCTTTCTCTCTCTCTCGCTTTTTTTGACTTTCTTTCCCACTTCTCTATAATTAGAATTAAAGTAGTTCAGTAAATAATATAGTACAAATTATCACAAATGCTTTGTAGTATTCACTGACACTTCAACGCTGCAAGAATAACATATACCTTCAACACACACACGCACACTCACACACACACACACACATGCACTTGTTATTTTCCTTTGGTCGTATAAAAGTCAAAGCGACCAGATGACTCCGCATGACTCATGGAATGGTGCTTACCTCACCCATGTAATACGTCCAATTTCCAACATCAGCCATTCCCAATAATTTCATCATCCTTTTTAAACGGCTGACATTTATTATTTTTCATGTGTGACCAATAGCCACATGAGATTGATGACGTTCACGGTTCGGTCCTTGTGACTCTGTCGTCTTTCCACACCGACCCCATGATGATGTTTTGCTGCGGCTTCGCGGTCGACTGTGAAAGCCAAATAAATTATATTAACGACCAGCTACTATTGTTAATTATTAAATAACAGATGACACCCCTGTTGTGTTGTTCTGACGTCTCTGGTCTGGTTTGGGGGGAACTAGGGGTGACTTCCAATCAACAAATTGGTTCAAATTGCAGTGTTTATGTAAGTTATGGAAATTCCATAATCCCTATATATACAGATACCCCCCCATACATATACAACCCAACCAGGGAGCACCATAAGTCTTCTGGTTTGGCTGGTTTGACTCCTACGGAAAAAATCCTGGGTTGTACCAAAAATCCCCTCGCTCGTTGGATAAAGGCGTCCCCGAAACTGACTAAACTACTCATAGCAAACAGTCAAGGATCTGCATGCAGGACCGTCTTGCGTGGTTGTTTGGACCTGTTCTACCCCTGAGTGTCCGCCGCTGAACGTGCGGGACGCAGTACGCCCTGTGACCCTTTTACCTGCTCCTAGACCACGCACATCTGTCGGGCCGTTCCCGTTAAAAGCTTCTGCTAAATATCTCTGCACTGTGAGCACTCGGGTTGCTAGCCTGGCACGCGCTGGGAGCCTCCGGGATGGCGTCTCGTATCCTCCGCTGGGCGGAACATGGTGAATCACCATGGCGACACACTCTCTCGGGCGCTGTGTCAGCCGGCAAGTCTGTGCCTCATCGTTTCCTCTGGCTGGTTTCAATCCATCCCCCCCCCCCCCCCTCTCTCTCTCCCTCACTCTCTCTTTCTCTCTCTACCCTCTCTCTCTCTCTCTGGATTACAGGTTCCCTTCCCCCTGCTAGTTCTATCCAGACCATTAGAACCGGGCCTGACTCAGAGCCATGCCGTCACCATGGTGATAAAAGTTATTTTTTAATGATACCCACCAGATGAATGCCACCTAGGGATATGGCAGGGGATGAACATGGAGAGAGGGAGGGAGGGAGAGGGAGAGGTAGAGGGGGGCTGGGGGGAGTTTGGACTGGATGGGGGTCAGATGAGGTGAGGTGAAAGCGTTCAATGTGTTTAAATGTCATTTGTTCCACTCTTTAAAGGGAGGTGAAAGTATGGTGCAATCCAGGAAAAAAAACACTGGTTAGAGACTAGCAAAGGGGGCTTTAGTTTGCCTTTTCGCTCATCCAGTTGGATTGGAAGAACCAGTGCAAAGACAAATAATGAATGCTCATGTCCTCAATGGAAACAAACAGTGGACAACCCGTTGTAACACGTATGGATAGGCGTCCCCAACGGCATAGTGTAGTAATACGGCCAACTAGGTGTTTCACTGGGGAATCCGTTCGCGCCTGTCCACCAGTATAATCTCACCGTGAACAGGGCCGCGGCTCGCAGGGGCATTACCATACCTGCTGCACTATGGTCACTGTTGCTTTTCTCTTCACGGCCCCACTTGCGCTTTTCAGGCTAATCTCTGGTAACAAAGGAGCGTCTCAAAGTTGTCGCCACGTTGTTTAACTAATGATATGCAAACTGGGTGGGGGGGGGGGGGGGGGGCGCTGGAGACGGCGGCACTTCGACTGTGAATCACTTTCAATTCTGGAAGTCATTCAAACCGCAGACGAGAGTAAACATGTCTGCAGACGGGCAGTGAAGTATGTTTTTAGGAGATGAGGAATGATTTTGCGACGTGCGACCAGACGCGCACAGAGAGATGTGGAAATAGATGGACACAACTAAAGAGACATTTGATGAAACTCCGTCCACTCGAGGCGACCGTCTGGCTCCTCTCCGATCAGCTGAGGTGAAGAGAGGTGTGTGTGCCTGGTGAGACACGGGGGACACACGGAAAAGGAGGTAGGCTGATTAAAGTTGCATGGTAATCATTGAATTGTTGGGAGTTGGTTCGCCGTCGTGAACAGCCACAGCAGCTTTATCTTCAAATTACATCTACTTGTATTATATATATATCTATATCTATATATAGATAGGCATACTACAATGCACGAAATTTATGTCCGTGGTATTGTTGTTATTGTAAGGCCTGTTATTATGTAGTAAATCCGAACATCGTTGTTGGCCATTTATAACGGCACTACATCGCTGTCATTAACATGCGAGCTAGAAATTACTTATGTTATGTTAATTCCACAATGAATTAATCATGACAGCCACATCTGATTGCATTTGAATGTGCACGGGCGTACAAAGGCAACCGGCACACACATGTCCAACGCGTTACGGTTACGCGTTGGACGGCTCTCACCATATCAGTGCCGCGCCATATAACGCTTTAATCTGGAATGCGTTATTATGGACCGGCTAATTCACCTCATTCTACATGTCCCGGGCCAGGGCGCTGTGTCCTGAGGGGGGCATGTGTGGGGTGTATATCAGGTGGGCTGCTGCAGCTGGAGGTGGAGCCACGGCTGAATGAGCCATTCCTAAAGCCTGATTCACACCAGTACGCTCCATTCACATTCCAGCTCGGAGCCTCATTCACACACTCGCAGGATACGTGTCAGCAGCAGGCGCTGGGAGAACACAGTCTGTGCGTACTTCTCTCACTCACTGACTCACTCGAACACGTAGAAGAGTTAAAACCATGGATTTACCGCGTCGCACAATCGCTCGGATGTATCTGGAGCCGAACGCGGTTTGAATCGGTGGTTTTCGTGGATCTATCATGTGGGCTCTTCCCTAAAGGTGGACTCCTTAGCCCCTCCGCGGGACACCCGTCGCCTCCAAGGGCGCAACACGGGAGTATATTCTTAACACGCTCGAGACCCCAGGCATCCGAAATGATACTTACTCGTAAGTAAAAACCCAATTGAATAACACATCTATTCATTGCAATTAGATTTAACGCACATCAAACTAACTAATACTGAAGGCACGTCTGTCCGTATGAAGAGCGTTGGAGTTGGTTCTTAATGAGGACGAGTTTATTGAAATCTTCAGGTAGTTCTTCTGAATCCTTACCGCTATGCGAACTAAATGTGAAGGAGAGTCGCCGGGTCCTGGGGAGCGCAGCATCGCTGCGGGCTGTCAGACAACTCTCTGTGGAGAGCTGCTACTGCTCCCAGGAGACGGAGATAAGTGGGAAAAAACCTGCATTGGGCTTTCTACTCCCATCTCAATGTGGTGGAGGTATTGCACATTTATAACTATGGGTCAACTAAGTGCAATACCGTTGCCTATACGTTTGTGGTTTTATGTTTTTACAACGCCTGCTCCTGTCCTCTCAAAGGCTGCGTTTAGTCAGCGGGACTCGATGGCCTTTTGCCCGAACCTTTTGAGAGGAGCAGCGTCTGTTGAGCGCTCCATGCGGCCTTATTTTTAAAGACGATTTTGGGAGACGAACCGTGACTTGCGGGTTATTTTCTACTCCCTCGGCTGTTCACACCCGTCCGTAGGTTTTAGAGGGAATATGTAACCCCGTGCTTTAATGTCATTTAAGACCAGCCGAGATTCAGCTGGCTGGGCCAACGAGCAGCAGTAGAACCAGGGACTTTTATATACCAATGACTTCTTAAAGTTGAAACTTTATTTCAACCTTAATTTTCTCTTTTTCATAAAAAAGTAAACCGACCATAATACAGACTTCCTGTCTCTCTTCCTGCCATGCATGGGCTGGAGGGTCTGGCCTTTGCTGCAGCATCCATCTGCGCTTCTTTTGTCAAACAGGATGTATGCTGGGGCCTTATCTGAAGGATTTATATCCACACTCACACACACACACACGCACCCTGTCCTCTGAAGAAACCCAGATATCTCAGTGTTTGTGCTCTCAACCCATCCTTTTTTCCCTGGCCACGACTTTGACTTGATGTTGATCAGCACACGGCCGGTCGATCATTGGTGGTTTGATTGTGGCAGGGGACAGGGCCGGTTCCCCCCCCCCCCCCCCCCTGCTGGGTCGGGGTGGAGGGCCGTAGGGGTGAAGAGGGCCATGGTTCTGGTCACCTGATCCAAGGAGCGGTGGAGCTCTGAGAGACCATAAATCTGTCGTCAGGGGAACTGGGAGACCTTTTGGGTTAGCCCTGCGTTGATCCATCTGGGCCAGCTGCCTTCTCTCTCTCTCTCTCTCTCTCTCTCTCTCTCTCTCTCTCTCTCTCTCTCTCTCTCTGTTTCTCTCTCTCTCTTGATTGGTCTCTCTTTGTCTCTCTTTCTCTGTGTTTCTCTCTCTCTCTTTTTGAGTCTGTTTCTCACTGTCTATCTCCTTGTTTCTCACTGTCTCTCTCTTTCTCCCTCTCAGTTTCCATCTCTTTATTTTTTATGCTGTCACTCTTGCTGGCTGCCTGTGTATGTGTGTAAGCTGACAGGTGGTGGCTATGTGTCATGGTACTATGGAACTGCATGGTTCATTATAACTATATTCTGGTCTGTGTGAGCCTGTGTGTGTGTGTGTGTGTATGTTGTGTGTGTCCTGGGGGGATTGGATCCTACAACCAGCCAGATGGTGGTGTTCTGGTTGTTCTGGCCCGACCGTCTCACGTTCCTCCTCCGTGAGGACCATGGAGGAAGGACAGATGAGCCCACCACCCGACACCCCTCAAACCACACCGTGTTGACATTCCTCTGTGGGACTCCTGCTCTTCTTTCAAGAACTCTCCTCCCTCCAACAGTCATCGGGCCCCTCCTCAATCGCTCCTACCTACCTCCTCCGCTGCTCCATCCCCTGTCGCCACGGAGAGGCCGATACGCTAGTTTCACATTCGACCAGAGCGTTCTCTTGTGTAGACCGCCGTCAGCCCCAGGAGCTGCCTTTATCCCTCCTCCTCACCTGTCTGGGGGCCCCACTCGGCGGGCCCTTGAGACGCAGAGAGCGCCACGCTGGAGGTGATAAGAAACTTCTGATGGGGCTTGTTACACTGTTTGACAGTCTGCACTTTCAGACCCCCTCCCCCTGCCCCCCCCCCCCCCCCCCCTCTCCCCCGTAAATACGGATAAGATAAATCCTGATAACGGGGGAACCCGACTCACCATGGAGGTGGTTGGTGAGTCGGCCCTAATCGGAGGACTTCAAAGTGCCAGACGGTGACTCCTTCATTAATTGTATTGAGATGGGTGACCTCCGGCCTGCCGTATATCTAGAGCAGGAGTCTTTGAGGCGATTGCTTTGTTTGCTGGAGCCGGCTCAGCCCACGCCCCCGTGGACCCGGGAGCTGCTGGGAGCCGGGCCAGACCACAACCTGCCTCCGCCACGCTGGAGGGAAACTCTGGCCGCCGATTGTGAGAACTTCCTGTCACAGGAAGAGAGAGAGAGAGAGAGAGAGAGAGAGAGAGAGAGCGCGCGAGAGAGAGAGAGCAGAAGGGGTGAGTGGAGTTGAACTGAGAGTAGAGGGAGGGAGAAGGAGAGTGCGAGAGAGGGAGAGGGATGGAGAGAGAGAGGGGGGGAGCAGAGTTGAACTGAGAGTAGAGGGAGGGAGAAGGAGAGTGCGAGAGAGAGAGGGGGGGGGGAGCAGAGTTGAACTGAGAGTAGAGGGATGGAGAGAGAGAAAGAGGGGAGGAAGAAGGAGGGTGCAGAGTTGAACTGAGAAGAAGGATGGGAAGATAAATGAAGAGAGAAGGAGGAAGATGGGGAGAGCAGAGTTGAACTGAGAGAGATGAGAGAGAGACCACAGGGTGCTTTTTTTGGGGGTAATTTTAGAACTGAACAGTGGACATAGGGGGTTAGGATTAGGTCCAACCCCACCCCACGCCTGACCCCCCTCCTCCCCTGCAAGCAGTTCAACTTTGGCTGCATTCCAAAATAAACCCCCGCCCCTTGTGATCCGTCTGAGATCTCTATTAGGATAGAGCTTTCCTCGCTGCTGTTACCTCTCTCTGCTCTCCTTACGGCTGTCTTTCACCGCTGTAAAATCAGCCCTGGCACACACACACACACACACACACACACACTAACACATACACAAACACACTGCCTGACTGCCTAACACACACACACATACACAAACACACTGCCTGGACCAGGACACACACATGCTCACACGCACACACACACATACACACTGCCTAGACCAGGTAACACACACATACAAACTCACACACAAACACACACACACTTGCACCTCAAGGGTTTCCGTCGGTCTGTTCATATCAGCCAAGTCAAATATAATGCCACAATGTCGTTATAGCGGGGTTGGGAACCCCCCTGAGCTCCCACGAGAACGGTTTCCTCTATAACCGTTGAAGCCATAAAACGTTGTTTTACAGACAGAGACCCGGGGACCTGGATGTGTTTCAGTCAGCTAATCATGGGACTGGAGCAGCCGCTGTGGGTTTAATAGCTCTGAAACCTCCAATTCAAATGACTCTGTGCTGGTGGCACGCGTGCATGACTGCATGGGATGTGTGTGGCTGGATGTAGTGCGTGTCTGCATTGTGATGTGTGTTTCTGTATGTAGTGTGTGTGTCGGCATGTGAGGTGTGTTTCTGTATGTTGTGTGTCTGCATGTGAGGTGTGTTTCTGTATGTAGCGTGTGTCTGTATGAGATGTGTGTTTCTGCATGTGAGGTGTGTTTCTGTATATCGTGTGTGCCTGTATGTGTCAGTATTCGATGTGTGTCTGTCTTGAGTAGTGTGTGTGTGTATGAACAGAGAAATGTAGTTTTGTCTCTCTGTCTTCCATTAAATGAGCATTAGAGAATAAGAGTTAATTGGGAGAAAGGGGTAGGGTTTTAAGATGAATGTGTTCAGTGTTCATACATACACAAGCATGTGTGTGTGTGTGTGTGTGTGTGTGTGTGTGTGTGTGTGAGCACAGATGCTGCCGGAATGTCCATGCTTGGTCAACCTCCCACTGTTTTGCATCTAAAGTTATTGGGGGATAAAACAGCAGAGAGAGAGAGAGAGCACAGTGCAGTCTTTCTTGTTATTTTTGGTTCAACTGAATATCTTTTTGAGGATGTCGGACCATCGGTTTGTGCTCCCAGCAGCGAGGCACCTAATTACAAGATAACCAGATGTACGGGAGGAATGCGTGGCGCCGTAGCAGTAGCCGGCATTTTCAAAAGAACTCGCCCGCAAGGAACAGCGTGTCATTGTGACACACGACGACCTCGGACCAGTATCTTCAGAACCTGTGGCTTTTTTCTGAGGAGCTGATGTGACTCAACGTTCCTCTTTCTTTAACCGCCAGCCAACAGAGGGGGGGGGGGGGGGGGGAGAAAGAGCTGGCCTGGCCAACTGACAAGTGCTTCAATCTTGCGGTGAGCCTCATTGTGTCCTGCCGCTACGACGACGTTAGCTAGGTACACACAATCGCCGGAGACGTTGTTTGCCTTGGCCGGCTCCCCGCCGATTCTCCAGACCCCAAGACAAGCCAGGGCGGGGCTTCTTCAGGGGCCGGGTGGTCTCAGAGAGAGGGGGGGGGGGTGCGGATCTCTTCCTGTGAGGGAAGCAGGAAGAGGAAGTGAGGTAGTTGCTTGGCTAGGGATGAGGAATATGGTTTGGAAGTGCAGAATATTTAGGATGCACACCCTTTAAAACTCACATTGGTGAGGGAAAGCATCAGGACGCAGGAGTTAGTAAAGTGAAATGGTCTATGGTCGATGGTCTTCTGTTCTATTATTTAATTTAGACACTTTTCTGTCTCACCATAAGAATGCAACGGAAATCTTTTTTTTTGTACCAGCCCAGATATATGCATTGTTGATGCATTCTCGGTGTGTGTGTGTGTGTGTGTGTGTGTGGGTCTGTGTGTGGGTGTGTGTGTGTAAGCTTGTCGTTCTATTGTTAGGTTGTTTGTGCCAGATGCCCCTGTCCGCTTCCTGCAGGCAAACAAAAGACAGAAACATATTTTGAGTAAGAAGTAGAGTATGAATAGAGACCTCGCAACACCTTAGAACATGTTTGTAATGACTATTATATTGTATTATCTTATCAGACGGTCATACAGTGTCAGAGAGCAACATATGTTTTAAGAAATAGGTAGCTGAGCTGGACCACTGCGACCAAATAATCGTACCAGACCGTACGCTAAACCTTCCCAGACCTCAGAGCTCCTATTTCAAGTGTGTTGGGTGGGGCGGGAGGTCCATGTTGGCTTGTCTTTGATATTCATTACAATTGTTCTAACGTCTCCTTAGTGGTCTGCGCTTAAACATGAGTTTGGCCTTCGCAAACACACACACACACACACACACACACACACACACACACACACACACTTGTATGCACACACACACACGCATGCGTACGCAGCCCTCACCCCATGCAACATGCCGGCCTCCAAGAATGTTGGGTGTTCTTCCATTCACAATTTACTCTGGAAACACCGGTACTGGTCCCAGCAAACACCACCGCAGAAAACCTAGGGAATTCTCAGCCAGTCAAGAGCGAGAGAGAGAGAAGCGGGCCTCTATTGTCACACAAATGAGCTGTAAAACATGTCTGTTAATGCTGTTTGACACCCGTTTACATGCTGGTGTCACCGGGCTGGCTCGAGGAATTCCTGGCGCGCTGGGGAGAACTGTGTCTTGCTCACGTCACACCTTGTTGCCAGAGCCGTGTCTGCCGTCTGGGCTTGTTGTTGGTATGTAAATGCTTGTGTACGCTCCAGGCTCAGGCTCTGGGTCGCTCTTAAGGGCCGCTGCCTGCTCTATTCCGCCGTGCCTCTCCGTATCTCTCCCTCCCAGAGAGTCTGTTACCTGGGCGCTTCATCGACCATGTTTAGCATGTTGTCTGTCATCTGTCCTTCTCCTATCCGTCTTGTTGTCTCCGTCCCTCTTTTTCTATCGTTTTCACTCGCCTGCTGTCTCTTCATCGTTCTTTCTTCCTCTCTTTCTGTCCGTCTTTCTCTTTTTGCGTTGTCTCTCCTTTTCTATCTAGTGTTCAAACCAAACAAATCAATTTGTGGTCCTCCTTCTGTGGTCACTACACACTCTGCTTTTGTGTGTCCTTGTGCCAAAGTTAGAAATGGGAGCCGTTGGCTTCCATTTAGCTCTGAAATGAGGTGGAACCTCTCTCTCTCTCTCTCTCTCTCTCTCTCTCTCTCTCTCTCTCTCTCTCTCTCTCTCTCTCTCTCTCTCTCTCTCTCTCTGTCTCTGTACTAAGGAGGGAGCTAACCACTCTGCATCCCTTAACCAATAATTAGTGAAATCACACAGAATCACAGACTCTCCCACTCAAAGGGAAAAGGGATATAAACACGTGGTAATCTGCGTTAGCAGAGATTGTACCCAGGATTCAATTCAATTCAACCCGGTATTTGAGGTAAACTTGTGTAAACTTGAGTTTGTCTGCAACGTTTGAACTTACACTGTTCACACCAAGTACACCTTCTGTAAATGGGGACTTTAAGGATAGCCAGGGCCTGTCCAGAACTTCTGTCTAGAACTATGTAGCTTCCGTAGAAGCGGCTCACTCTCAATAGGGAGCTGATTCCATACTTGATGTTCTCCCACCGTAAAGTCAGACACTCCTTTGGGACCAGAAGCCAGTGGCGGAGGGGGGTAAGAAACTCTACGTCTGCCGTCTCGGTTGTCCAAACTGGTGTCTGTGGAGCGTTAGCCAATCAGAAGAGACCATCATGGGGGGGGGGGGGGGGGGGGGGGCTGGGGGCTGCCATTTGGCGTATACGATCTAAAGAGCTTCTGCAGATAATAGGGAGGACCCCCACTCCAATACACACACACACACACACACACACAGTAAACCCTAACATCCACTCTGGGTACTTAGCAGAACAAGCCCAAATGTCACACTCCTTGCCAAAGGAGGGGTGGTGGCTGTCAGTCAGCCGTTGACAATATGTCAACACACTGTAAATGTGATGCTGGACACTTCCCAGTGGCCGGACAATGTGTGTCATGTGTTTGTTAAAGAAGTGTGTGTGTGTGTGTGTGTGTGTTAAAGAAGTGTTGCGTTTGTGTGTGTGCTTGAATCTGAGCTTTACTGAGGGGTGTGTGTGTGTGTGTGTGTGTGTGTGTGTGTGTGTGTGTGTGTGTGTGTGTGTGTGTGTGTGTGTGTGTGTGTGCATCATTTGAGTGGCGAGTGAGATGGCTAAAAAGGTGAAAGGGTTCATGACTGAAAGGCGAATCAATTGTCTGGTGTACTTCAACAACTGATACAAGGCTTGTGGTGTTGTTATGTAACATTAGATTAGTCATAAGTTATGGTGAACATTAACTATGGATTCACATTTTAAATTAATTGACGATGTACTCAAGTTTGATTGTATATTTGATCCACTTGAGACTTTTGCTGTTATATTTGATCCTATGTTTGATCGATTTATGCTGTATATATTTGATTGTATTTCTTATCTACTTTCATGATGTTTGCTGTTATGTTGGGATGTATTTCACTGTCTTTCACTCCCATCCAGCCGACGGATGTCCTGATGAACGTGATAAACTCTTGTGTCCCATCCGTCCTCATCCTATCTCTGTCTGTCTCCCGTCTCTGCAGAGATAGAAGCCAAGGAGGCGTGCACCTGGCTGAGGGCTGCAGGGTTCCCCCAGTACGCGCAGCTCTACGAAGGTATGGACCCCCCAAATAATCACACCCCGAACATCAGACTCCTATCAGACCCCCTATCATTCTCCTCTTGGACCTCCCCCATCATACTCTCATCAGACTCCTACCAGACCCCCCATTATACCCCCCCTATCATAATCTCATCAGGCTCCTATCAGAGCCCCTTCAGTCCATGAAGCACTAGGGACGTTGAAGTTATTCTTCTATGTACAACGTTGAATAATTGTTTTGTCTGCCGTCTTATTTAAATGTATGGTGTCTGGCTTTTCCTAGAGATTATACTTTTCCCTTGACATGCATCTCATCTAATCTAACACTATAGCACGTTTGAACAAGTATTACTTACAATGTAACACGGTGAGAACTGATCCCAGAATCACAGCTTTTGGTTCTCATAGAGGTGTTAATCCAGTGGATTGTTTATGTCAGTGCTGTGTCGTTTTAAAGGTTTCCAAATGAAATATACTGACTGCTTTACAGTCACTAGTAGCCAAAGAAATACATGATAGTGATAATTATCATGTTTTTTATTATAGTTCCTTCAGACGGGACAAATTTATGCTTTTTAAGCTAATTGTGGAGAATTGCTGTATTAAATAATATTCATTTTTAAATAAAAATACCTTGAGATACACAGACAAACACAGACACACACTCCAGAACATTCCTGAGGAGTAAGGTAGGAGTTAACGCTTGGCGTCAATGCGTTACTTCACCGAGCAGGTAGATAAACAACTAAATCCCTCTTCTTAATCCTGACCATAGCTCACACTAGACAAACACACACACCAAACAAGAACTTACTAGTTTTAAAGTAAAACCCACAGCCAGAATGTTGACAGGGACAATGCTCCACCTCTTCCTCCACTTTCAAATGAACATTGACCGAACGCAGTTAACCATACCATAGAGCGTGACTTGCTCCTCTATAGTGCTATCTGCACAGTATTTATACAACCACAGGCCCCAATCAGACACAGTGTGTTTTAGCAGCCTGGGGCGGCTTTTTAAAGTGTTTCCAATTCCAATGAAGTGTTTTTTCCTCGCTGCTTTTGCGTTGCTGAACCCCTTGCGTTTTTCTTTTTTTTTCTAACTGTAGGCTTTTAAGAAAAAGGCAGGGAGGTGCACACTACATTTTTGCAGGTTGCAAAATGCTCTGCAACTGCAGAGCATCTGATCGGGGCCACGCGCAGCTAAAGGCAGGACCAACCCTGCCCTCTAAAGGTTGCTGGTTCTATTCCCAGAGAACCCCACTGGCTTTGCTAGAGTTAGATCTTCAGCCTTTCTTTTCCTTCCCTTTCTTCTTTCCCCTAGACAGGGGGGATAAAGCTAAGACAGCATACCACACACATTCACATACAAACACACTCTGAAACCCCCATTTATCCAGATCTGCTGCCAGCTTACTCACAGCCAGCTAAGGAATTTCAACACAGTCTCATCGTCAGGTTTTTTTCCCTGCTCTCTTCTCCTTTCCTTCCCTTGTATCCAAAAGACAATCTATATCCCCCCACCACCCCCGCCCCCGTGTCTGTTGTGTGGTCGGGCTCAAGGAAGATAAGCTCACACAGATAGCCCCTTGGGTCAGTACAGTACTGCCGCGGTGCCTGTCTATCCTTTGACTGGTAGGCGGTCAGGGTCTTATCGCTGCCGACGGACCCCCGAGGGCTGTGGCTATCGGAACGGCGCTGACTCATCGCATTGTGAGACTTTACAGCGTTACACACGCCACCTGCATTCACCTAGAGATCACAGATCCCTGGCGCTAGAGCGCTCATTCCTGCGGTTAAGAAGCAGGACTGATAACTGTCCCTGTGGATGAGCTGTTGTACTCACTGTACAATGCAATTCAATTCAGTTTACTTTAGTATTGTTGAGTCAGTTTTTGCCCCAAGCAACTGGAATTTGTTTAGGATATATTAGAATGTACCTTGGCGAGAAGTACTTACCCTATACTGTAACAGTTGAAATATTGCCAATTATAATTTGAGTTTGTGAAAATGTAAGAACTAACAGCCGGTAAACGTCACGCGTGTTAGTGGTGTATTGGCGATATATTGGCGAATATAAAAGGGTTCGAGAATAAACAGGAAACCAAATCAGTTTGAAAGGCCTGAGTATCTAGTGTAATATCCATCGCCCCATCTAACCTCACCCCACTTCACCCCACCCCTTGCCTCCTCCACCCCTCGCCTCCACCCCTGGCCTCCTCCACCCCTCCACAGAGGTCTAAAGGCAAGCTGCAGCTGTGTTTGTTTGGCCCGCTAAGACGCTACTTCCTCTCCTAGCCGTGCACCCCGGCTGGGCGGGGGGCCGGGGGGGTTAAGGGTGGAGGACCCCATTCATATTGAGAGGGTGGGGGAGGCTGGAAGGGAGGGGGAGGTTAGTTGGGTGGGGGAGGAGAGTATCTTAAGCTATATCTAAGCGCGGGGATCTTATCAGTGGCAGGAATATGATCTTGCTAATCTTGCGTCTGTCTGTCTGTCTGTCTCTCTCTCTCTCTCTCCCTCTCTCTCTCTCTCTCTCTCTCTCTCTCTCGTTCCCTGTCTGTTCCTGTGTCTCTCTACCACGTTATTGGTCCAGACGCCCAGTTCCCAATCGACATCACCTCCGTCACCAGAGATCACGACTTCCTGGACCGAGACGCCATCGAGGCGCTCTGCAGGTGAGCCTCCAAACACAACCTCCCTCTCTCTCGCCCTCTCTCTCTCTCTGTCTTTGTCTCCCTCTGTCTCTCTCTCTCTCTCTCCCTCTCTCTCTCTCTCTCTCGTTCCTTGGCTCTCCATATATGGGTTGTTCTTTTCACCTTATATTTCTTCTCTCTTAGTTTTCCTTTTCCGTTATCTCCCGATTTTCCCTCAAATGACTCCATGATGGCTGAGCTTCAAAGGGGGGCGTGGTCGAGGGTTTCTGATCCAATGAAAGAGGAGGGAGATAAGAGGCTCAGATCCATCTGAGCCCTTTTACACACACACACACACACACACACACACACACACACACACACACACACAGACACCAAAACAATCTCACATTTACACACAGACACACACACACACACACATAAACACACATATGTTCTCCAAAACACACACACAAACTCGCATACAGACACAGAATCTCACATTTACACACACAGACACAAACACACGCAGTCGCATGCAACCACTTGTGAATCATGCTGCTGTGGTTTGCGGAGTCTGATAAGGGTTGAATACCTCTGCAGGTTCTGAAGACTCCCCTCTTCTCGTACCGATGCCTTGCCCAGAGGTCCAGTCAAGCACTATTTTAGTAAACAACGGAAAATTATTTCCTTAAATTGGTTCTCTGCTGTGCTTCATTATGTGACAACAACACACACATATAAATACATATACATATATATTTATTTACCAGTATTTACCAATAATAAACTTTAAATATAAACAATCAGTCAAATCCCATTAACTTCTCAGCCATCGGAGGGTAAAGGGATATAAACACATCATAACCTACCATAGAGACTCCACCCAGGTTTGATGCAGCGGTATAAAATGAATGCAGTCATAATGAAAAGACATTTCCAACCAAATCAAAAGGAACGAGTTGCATTTGGCACATTGTAAAGTTACAAATCAACTGCCAAAACACAAAACCCCTATTGGTGTGGGAGGGGAGGGGGGGGGGTAAGCCATGAGTCGTCCCTGGGTCAGTGTGTGTGTTGTGGCCTATGGCCCGGGCTCCAAGCACCCAGTCTATAATGACTATTTAATGGACTGGGCTCCTTTATCAGGCTCCAGCTGTAGACCACAGCAGGGGTCTCCCACTCTCGCACATCTGGAAGACATCATCTCACCACCCCGTCTCGTCTCCTGCCAAGCCAGAGCCCCTTCCCTCACCCCCACCCCCCTCCCTCCCCAGCACAAGTTCCCTCCTCCATCCTTCCATGCCTCCCCCCGCCCCCCCATTGTTGTCACACGATCTGCTTTAAGCGCTCTCCAGAGGGAGAACCCCCCCCCACCATCTCCGCCCAGCACCCCTCCCCGCCAGGTGGCTGGGGAAGGAGGAGGGGGGAGGAGGGGGTGTAAGCTGCTCCCCCAGCAGTTCCCTTTGCCCCAGTCCACCGGTCTTCCTTTTCTCTCTCTCTCTCTCTCTCTCTACTTCTGCTTTTCTCTTCTGGTGCCGTTTATTTCTCCCCTCTTTCTCTCTCACTTTCTCTCTCTCTCTCGGTTTTTCTCTTCTCCTCCCTGCTCCTCTTCCCAATTACTACTTTTTGTTAATTGTCCTCCTCCCTTTCTCTCTCTCTCTCTCCACTCCTCCTCAAGTCATGTTTTAAGTCCCAATCCTCCCACATGTTCTCCACTGGTTATTCCTTTGAGACTGTGTGACCCTTTTGCTCCCCCTCCCTCCCTCCCTCTCTCCCTCTTTTTCTCCCTCTCTCTCTCCCTCTCCCTCTCTCTCTCCCTCTCTTTGTGTGTGTGTGTGTGTCTCTCTCTCTGTCTTTCCATCTTGTGTTTGGACTCCTTCACTCACCAGCTCATTACTACTTCTTTTCTCTCCCCTCTCTTCTCCTTCCGAGCCGCCATTCTTTCCCTCCCTCTGTCACCTCTTTCCTCCTTCCCTCCTTCCTGTTTCCTGTCACTCTTAAGTTAGCTGTGGTTGGGGTTAAAAAGGTCTCCGGTTGAAATATGTGATTGTCTAAAGGCTTGTTTTTAACTTGTGTGTGTGTGTGTGTGTGTGTGTGTGTGTGTATGTGTGTGTTCACAGGAGACTGAATACCCTCAACAAATGTGCTCTCATGAGACTAGAGATAACGCCACAGAGAAAGAGAGTAAGTGGCCTTGCGCAAGCCTACACACACACACACACACACACACACACACACTTATATTTTAAATTAATTAGGCTACTTTGTACAGATATTTTGTTTAAAAGGGAATTGTGTATTTGTGCTCTGCCTTAATTTCCATTGTAGCTGCTGCAAGAACCACCAAAACGATCATTCACACGCCCACAAATACACCCACACCGTGCAAAGACACACGTAGGCACACACATTGAATAAAAACGTGAGGTTGTTTAGACATATTGCTCATAAAACGAAATAGCACACAAATACACACACACAAACACACACTTATGCACACACATTCAATAAAAAAGTGAGGTTGTTTAGGCATATTGTCATAAAACGAAAGAGCACACACACACACACACACACACACGTAGGCACACACACACACACACACACACGTAGGCACACACACAAACACACACACAAACAGACACAAATACACACGTAGTCACACACATAAAATAAGTAAGTGGGTTGTTTAGGCATAATGTTCATTACACATTAGAACACACACACACACACACACACACACACACACACACATCCCACCCAAAGCGTCCATCTTCCCCCCCTTGTATATCAGGGCCACAGGGCAGAGCAGTTAGTGTTTCCTCTCATCTCGACGCTGCTGTATTCCCCATCCACAGCTTTGTGGTGACGGGACCCCGGGCAGGGTCGGATCGCTTTCAGGTTCAAATGAACACAGGGTCCGTGTTCATCAAGGGCCTCCCGCCACGTAGCCAGCCCAAAACGTGTTCCCCCTCGCTTGGCTCCTCAAATACTTCCTCATACCTTTGGCCCTCCATAAAAGGAAATGCGCAGAGCCTTTCCCGCGTCCCCATAAACCCTTTTTTCAATGTGTGTGTGTGTGCTGTGGCATGTCGTTTTTTAACCTCTTTATTGAATGAAAGAAACCACAGATCCTTGATAGCTAATATTCAGGCCGTGGTTTGTTGAGAAGACATTAAAAGACGGCTTGCATGTCGGCGGAACCGTCCGAAGTGCTGCCCCGTTCACATGTTGGGGGAAAATACATCACAGACCTGCAGCATCACTTCGGCTTCCACGAAGCCTTGCAAAAAGTCTGACCATTTAGGTCGTTGGCCCGTTCGGAGAACGAAGAATCCTGGACAGATGACGTGAATGGTTAGACTTTTCAACTTTGGAACACAGGGTCGCAGTCGCAGACCAAATTTCCCCCAGGCAGTACGCACGCATATGAAGCCGCGTCGTTACAATAGTAACTTGCGCGACTTCTCCGCTGTAACGTGACCGTACGTCTAAATAGGCCGCGATTTTGTCGCACCCCCCTTTACGACCGGACAGACTTTAAGATGTCGCCCAGACAAAGCGTTTTCTCCCTTGTCTTTTAATACCAGGATTACGACCCCCCCCCCCCCCCCCCTCCTCCACTTACACTGCAGCAGGGCTGTTTGTTTAAGCCATTAAACCACGGCACCGTGGCTCAGAGTATTTCACTTTTAGACGAGAGTCCCGCAGACAGCCTCCTCAGAAGACCGGCGCACATCAAAGAGGAGGGGAGCGGGCGAAGGGGCTCGTTAAAGTGTTGTCTTTGGTTTGGTTTTATGGACTTTGGTCGCCACCTCTAACCGTGAAGAACTCACCTCTTAGGTCTCTGAGTTCCCGTGCTCTGTGCTCTGAACTGTGTGTGTGTGTGTATGTGTGTGTGTGTGTGTGTGTGTGTGTGTGTGTGTGTACGCTGTTTGTTTTGGTGTGTGACTTGTTTTCCTGACTTGAGTACATATGTATTTCTTATCTATTTAGGTTATTGTTATTGTGTCGCTGGAGTGTGTGTGTGTGTATGTGTGTGTGGGAGTTTGCGTCGGTTTGTGTGTGTGTCAGGGGAGGGGGCTGACCCTAGCCTGGCCGGCTGCAGGGTGAACTCTGGGGGTCACGGCAGAACGTCCTCCTCCCGAGGCTGAACACAGATTAACTGGGTTGGGGGACTGGGGGTGTGTGTGTGTGTGTGTGTGTGTGTGTGTGTGTTCGAGAGTGGTTAACAACTCGCCACTGAACCTATCCAACAATGGCTTTGATTGTAGAGCGTCCAAATGATTAAGGAAGTGCTTATCGGCCCGCTTTGGTTGGAAAGCAGCCTCCAACACCGGACCAAGAATTAGAAACCACTCAACGTCTCTCCCCCCCTCTCTCCCCCACAGAGCGAGGACTCGGATGAGGACGAGCCCTGCGCCATCAGCGGCCGCTGGACCTTCCAGCGGGACAGCAAGCGCTGGTCCCGTCTGGACCAGGAGCTGGAGGTCTTCTCCTCCCTCGCCGGCCAGGAGTTCTCCCCCCAGCCCCACGACCAGAGCTGCTCCACCTCCACCTCCGCCTCCGCCTCCGCCTCCGCCACCACGCCGCCGTCCCTGCGGGAGGGCCACAGCTCGGAGAGCGTGCTGACGGACCTCAGTGAGCAGCCCGAGGTGGGCTCCATCCACAGCGGCGGCAGCGCGAGCGGCGCCGGCGCCGGCGGCAGGCCGGGCAGCGACGGCAAGAGCGGACCGGCCGGCCCGGCGGGGGCGGCGTCGCCGGCGGCAGGCGCCACGCGCGCCAGCTCCGTGGCGAGCATGTGCTCCTCGTCGGGCACGGGCGGCTCGGGCTTCGCCAACGAGGACTCCACCTCGGACGGGGGTCCGCCGCCGTCGCCGCTGGAGCTGATAGGACAGTTCACCTTCGACGTGCGTGGCGGGACGGGCCGCCTGGGCAGCCTGGACCGGGAGGGGGGCGGGGCCGAGGACGGCGGCACGGGAGGAGGAGGCGGCGGCGGTAAGAGCACGCGCTCCCGAGCCAAGAGCTTCCTCAAGAGGATGGAGAGCCTGCGGCTGCGCTCGGCCTCCTCCTCCTCCTCCTCCTCCAAGAGGAAGAAGAAGCCGAGCGGCGGGAGGCTGGACATCAGCGGGCCGGTGGCGCGCCAGGGGCTGGACGACGACAAGCTGGCCCACATGCACTGCGTGGACATCGCCAGCCTCGGCCACCGCAACCCGGCGCAGACCATGACGCTCAACCGCAACCGCGGCGTGCCCTACTCCACGCAGAACAGCAACGGCAGCACGGGCAGCACGGGCAGCAGCCAGTCGGAGGCCAGCAGCGGCAGCACCGTCAGCACGCCCAGCCCCGTGACACGGGCGCGCAGCCACAGCACGGCGGCCGGCTCCACCAAGCGCGGCGGCATGTACCTGGAGGGCTTCGATCCCTTCAGCCTCCGGCAGCAGTCCAAGACGTCCAGCGCCACCACCGCTGCCGCCGGGGCCGCCGGCGCCACGCCCCCGACCCCTAAGTCGGCCCCGGCGACGGCGGCGTCCCCCGGTCAGGCCGGCTCCGCCCCCCGGGTGAGCGAGCAGAACCGCAGGAACAACCGCGCCGCCGGCCAGCCGCCCGCCGCGGACAGGGCACCGGGAGCAGAGGAGGAGGAGGAGGAGGAGGAGCGGGTCATCTTCTTCTTCCTCCCCGAGGGCCACAAGCCCGGGACGTTCCCCAGGGCCCTGCAGCAGGACGGCAGCTGCAACAACAACAACAACGAGGACAGCAATGCCAACCCGGTGGTGCTGCGGGGCGGCCGGCCCGGTCGCCGGCGGCAACGCCACAGCTCGGCGTGCTCGGCGGGCTCCGACAGCCGGCTGAGTTTCTACGACAACGTGCCCCCCCGCCGGGACGAGGAGGAGGAGGAGGCGGCGGACGGCCGCAAGCTGGACGAGGTGCTGCAGCACGTGAGCGGCCTGCAGCGCTTCGTCAACGCCTGGTCCGACGCCATGGCCGGGGAGGAGGAGGAGGAGGAGGAGGAGGACGAAGAGGAGGATGAGGAGGAGGACGAGGAGGAGGGCGACTCGGACTCTGCGCTGGACTCGGCCTCGCCGTGCCCGTCCTCCCCGCTGCAGAACCGGCTGGAGGAGCACGGCAGCGACCAGGACAGCACAGGGAACCCCCTGGGGGAGGGCGAGGAGGGGATGCGGGAGCGGAGGGACTCTGGCGTGGGGGCGTCGCTCACGCGCACCAACAGGTGGGTGGAGCGGGCCGCGAGCGCTGGGTTGTGGTTTTTTGTGGCGTGCTGATGTGCAGGGAGGGTTGGCGTGACTCGAGCTATCTTCAGTATCCATACTAATGTATATATTAACAAATGATGACAAAGCACTTCATCCATTTATTTGAGTGCATTGCGATCTTGATGTCTGAACGGAATTAGGACTGTTCCAGGAAACAGTGTTGGAAAAGGTTCAACGACGCAGACTCGCTTAGTGACGAGGCACAAATAAAACGTGGATACGGATGTTTCGGGAATGCATGCTAAACCGTCGACTGAAAAGTGCTCCTCTGGCCGAACAACAACTGTTCTGCCAAGTGTTCACTCCGAGCCATGAATAGTCCCGGACACAAAGCCACCTTCAAGGGAGAAAGAGACAGAATGACAAGATGAATGCCGAAAGGCAAAAGGAGGGCAAGAATTACTGATGTTTAAAAACAAAGAGAGGAATTTCGTCTTGGAAGAATATATCAGGGGACGCTTGGAGATGGCTTTCCTTATGTAACCTCCAGGATGTTTCTTGGTGTCCATGGCGACAGTTATTCAGTTAGGCTGCAACCCGCAGTCTGAAGTGCATTTCGGGAAGCGGGTTCTAATTATAAGGACAGCCTGTTAATTGATCTGTGCATAAATCAACCATCAACATAAAAACCAAACAATTAGGCTCCTGCACTTATCTTGTAGAAGTTATTGATATGTCCGTGGGTCAAATTTAACAATAGGTGTAGAAAAGGTGTTAGATGTGCAGCCTGTTGATTTTCCAGAATTAACATTCAATCCATTCCCTTTTTTGTTTTCCCCTTCTATCTCCTCCATCTCTGTCCCTTACTCATCATCCTCCATCTCTTCTCCATCTCCCTCCTATTCTCTACCCCATCTCTCCTCCTCTTCTCTCCACCTCTCCCCCATATCTCCATCTCCTTACACCACCACCTTCTCCTCCTCCATCGTCTCCCCCACCCTGCCCCCAGGCCTCAGAAGCTGCGCTGGCCCAGCTTCCAGAGCTCCCACCGGCCCAGCCAGGCGTCGGCCCAGCTCCAGATCGGCTGCCAGTCGGTGCTGCAGATGAACCTGCTGCAGAAGCTGTCCCTGCTGAAGCTCACCGCCCTGCTGGAGAGACACACGCCCACCAACAAGCACGGCTTCAGCTGGTGAGTCCCCACGCACCCGAGACAGCAGCCTCGCTTCAGAGACTGTGTGTGTGTGTGTGTGTGTGTGTGTGTGTGTGTGTGTGTGACAGCCGCACACACATTCTCCAAAACGTGCTGCTTATATGGCTCGTCGCACCGCCGAACGGATTCCACCGATGCCTCTCCGTTCAGCTGTCGCTCTCCCTCCCTTAACACCCCCAAATCCATTTTTCTTTTCTCAAAGCCCTCCCCCTTCTCCACCTCGGGAGCCACCTCGCTCCCCGTCCATCTGCGTCCCAGCCCAGCCTGGTGCTGGCGGCTGGCGGGGAGACTTGAGTTACACATTCTTTTCCCAGGGATGGTAATTGCCGGGCTGGGTTGTATGTCGTGTTTTTTTGGTGTTTCTTCCTCCACGGGGGCAATCAGAGCGGTCGGCACGCACGGCGTTGGAATGACGGCTCGGGGCTCCGACTCGCCGCTCCCAGCAATTATCCCGTGACCGGCCGCCATTTTAACGCTCACCTTAAAACGCACCGGACATCATCTCACCTTCCCAAGGGCCCCTTAAATACCCACACCTTCTTTGTCTGTCTCTCGCTCTCTGTCACTCTCTCTCTTTTCCCCTCTACCCCTCTCTCTTTCACTCCCACCTTCCCTCTCGCTCCCCCTATCGCTCTCACTCCCTCTCTCTCTTCCCCTCTCTCTCTCTCTCTCTCTCTCTCTCTCTCTCTCTCTCCTCTCTCTCTCTCTCTCTCTCTCTCTCTCTCTCTCTCTCTCTCTCTCTCGTAACCCTTAAGCCTGGTTACACTAAACACAATTTATTTTCCCCCCCAACTGTTAGTGGCCGTGAAACGCGGCCATCTGGGACATCTGTCGTGGTTTAGACACGCTCATAACAACGCCGGCTGTCCGCCCGACAGAAGAGCCAGCCTGCAAGAAGACACAACACGGGCCTATCGCCACAACCGTCTCATGAGAAACGCTTCCCAGCGCTTACGTGCGATTATGAAAGACGGCGGGCGACAGTTAGGACGGCGCTGTGCGACCTGACGAGCAGGGGCTTTGAGCCGTCATTATTTGACACTGCCTGTCGTCTGGTCTAGCCTCGCGTGACAAGTCTCACATATCCAGTGTCACCTTTCTTTAAGTGATTGTATGTTAGCTTGACCCCCCCTGGGTCCCCCCCCCCCCCCCCACTCGTACTCCTCTTCCAGTCCTTGTTTTCGTTTCTCTTTTTCCTTTGTTCCTCGTCCTTCCCACTCTGTCCCATATCCCCCACCACCCCCCCACCCCCGACGGACCTGTCAGCGCTGAAACCCTGCCCTCCTACCCCCGTTTACAACTCCCGTCGTCCGCAGCGCCATAGGGCGCCGTCGTGGCTTCACTCTCTTCCGTGTTTCACGCGCAGTGTTTTTTTTAGATTTTTCATTTCAAATGAATTAATTACACATTTTAAAAAGAGAATACAAGTTGCCACTGCGTGTTTTCAATTAGGGTCTCGAACACCACCGCTAGCAACTCTATCGTTCCCAATATATCTCCACCCACCACCATCAAACACCCTCCAACACCACCACAATCACTACCACCCCTCCACCCCCGTCTCCACCAGCACTCCCCCTCCCCCTCCTCCTCCTCCAACCCCAGCCCATGCCGCCACCACCACCACCAAACAGAAACAGCATTATATCTCCCGCGACTCTCCGGGAGGAGTTCTGAGCGTCTTATGACGGAGCCAGAGGCCTGCGGAGCGGCTCTTTGGGACACAGAGAAGCCTCTTGTTAGCTCCTGGCGGCGGCGCATAGTCAGGATTCCAGGCTGGGAGCGTAACAGGGCCCATCCCTTCAGGACGCGGAGCCGTGTGAAAACACAAGCCTGACAGAGACGCCTGTACACAGGCACGCCGCTGTCGCTGACGCCCCTACCTCACGCACACCGCAGGCACACCGCAGTCACACTCACACACACGCACTCACACGCACACACACGTGTACGCACTCACACACACACACTCCCACATCACACACACACACACATAAATAAATACTCTGGTAAGGAAAATTTAATTGACCATCACTGACATCCACCAACCTGGGGGTTGCCGGTTACATTAATATATATTTCTATATATATATATATATATATATAAATATAGATATGTAGAGAGAGAGAGGGACCAGATGTTGTACCAACACACACACCCACGCATACACATTAAACACGCACACACAGGCGTACCTGATTATGCCACCGGTCGTAAGGGGAAGCCAAACTCAGCCTTGGACCATCTGTTTTAACACACAGAGACACACACACACAGGGTTGTATTATTGGTTGTGGGGTGGTTGAGACAAACACGGAGCGGATGTATAAAAGCAGCGGCTCCCTCCTCCTTTAACACCCTGAGGTGGTGCGCTCCACCCCCCTCCACCCCCCC
Source organism: Micromesistius poutassou (assembly GCF_964030765.1). Classification (NCBI taxonomy): domain Eukaryota; kingdom Metazoa; phylum Chordata; class Actinopteri; order Gadiformes; family Gadidae; genus Micromesistius; species Micromesistius poutassou. Next base: position 7,977,087 of record NC_140273.1, on the reverse strand, counting down.
CCCCTTCTCTATTGTCCTGAGAGCTGGTGTTTACTCTTCCCCTCGTAAACGTGGTGACAGTGAGAGACAGAACGCTGCCTCTGGATGCATCCATTACACACACACACACACATGTGAATGTACACACACACACACACACCATACATACACACTTACATTTGAATGTACACACACACACGTCAAACATACAGGCGTACAAAACATGTACGCCTGGGCCAACACAAAACTACTACACACACACAGACGAGCATGTCACATGTGCATTTACAAACAACCACGGCTAAATGCACAACATGAGCCTATCCAGTCACACTGCTGCCGGCTGTCCCGGGGCCCGGGGCACATTATGGGACACAGCAGGGTTAGGGTGTGAGTGTGTGTGCTCATGTGTGTGATAGTGCGCATGTGTGTATGTGTGTCCTGGGAGATCAACGTACAGATCACAGTTGCATAACTAGTCACCTGTGGAACCACTTCACATAAATCTTAACGGCCGTTTCTATTGGTCAATGGGCCGTATAGCAGGAGACTTACGTGTGTGTGTGTGTGTGTGTGTGTGTGTGTTGCAGGGCGGTGCCTAAGTTTATGAAGCGGGTCAAGGTGCGTGACTACAAGGACAAGAACGTGTTCGGGGTTCCTCTGCAAGTCAACGTCCAGCGGTCCGGACAGCCGCTCCCTCAGGGCATCCAGCAGGCCATGCGCTACCTCCGCAACCACTGTCTGGACCAGGTAACACACACGCACACACATACGTACACACACACACACACACATACACAGTACACACACACACACACACACACACACATACACAGTACACATACACACAAACACACACACACACACACACACACACGCACAGTACAAACACACACACACACAAACATATAAAACACGCACACACAGATAAGTAAGTCATTCCATCAGGGATGGGATGTCTAGGGACACTTATGGCCACTGAAGCCTATATTTAAAACAAGTGTCGCAGACACAGTAGATCTCAGATCAACTAGATCTGTACGTTGCTGAAGCGAGTTTCTATTTATTATTTCATGCACGCCCGAGACAATACCATCTTTCATGGCGTGACATAAGGCCGGGGCTGTGAATAAAAAAGAAAGACAAGAACAGTCTATTTCAACACGGAGCAAAGTGCATAAAATAAGAGAGGGCATGGGGGGAGGAATGCGAGCGTCCACGGCCCGCGTGTCTCCCATACAGAGCGGCGAGAGGACAAGGAGTCTCTGTCTCTCAGCGCCCAACACTGGGGGGGGGGGCGTTCCCTGTCCCCACCAGCCACAATGACCCCCCCCCCCCCCGCCGACCCACCAACCGCGTGGTGGTGTTGTGAAGCCGAGAAAGGCCACTCCATTAGGTCATGCTTAACCTTCAGGGGGGCAGGGGAGAATGCCCACGAGCAGGGGGGAGGAGGAGGGGGGAGATGGACTTATAAATACCAGCATGAACAGTTTGTTCGCTTGTGATGTAACTGTGTTGACATACAATGTCGGAATGTTCTGGTAAAAATACATCACGGGGTCAGGGCCTCACAGTTGCCAAAACAAGATGTGTTGTTTTACATGAGGAGATGTCATCATCTTCTCATTACATTACCGAAGCTTTTTCCGATTTTTAAGCGGTTTGTTCCGCTCTTGTCGTCTCTCTCTCTATCCCTAACCAGGTGGGTCTCTTCCGGAAGTCGGGCGTTAAATCTCGTATCCAAGCCTTGAGGCAGATGAACGAAGCGTGCGGCGCAGACGGGGGAGGAGTCAGCTACGAGGGCCAATCGGCTTACGACGTTGCAGACATGCTTAAGCAGTACTTCCGGGACCTCCCGGAACCCCTGCTCACCAGCAAACTGTCCGAGACCTTCCTGCAGATCTACCAATGTAAGGACACACACACACACACACACACACACACACACACACACACACACACACTTGTTTATAGACTACCTTGTGGGGACATCTCACCATCTTTGTAAAGAAATGCCCCGAGAGGTTTCAGCTAACTGTCCGACACCATCCCAAACACCATACTAAACTGGAAAACACACAACCACACACACACACACTCAATGATTGTGTATGTATAAACACAACCCAATCTTCCGTCTGTTCCCTAACCTCGTACCGTCAACGTCAGACATGTGCGTTGAGCACAGTGAAAGAACACCCATGTTGGTGATATTCCAGAGCTGCTTGCGGAGGGCCGCTTACGAAACACTTAGCAGGAAAACAAACAGCAGCGGCGCAGGAAATGCCTGTGTGGTGATGTCATAGCGCCTGGCCCCATCCATCCAGGCCCACACTGTAGCGCCCGCATTGTTCTGTCAAATGAGTTCAAGTCCTCAGTCGGTGCCATACTCATACTAGTACTAGGAGGGTAATGTGTACAGTTAGTTAACAGAAGGATCCATATATAAGAAAATACAACTTTTGTTGAGGAAAACGCTTAAAAGCAACAGTTTAGTTGCGGTACGGTGAGCGCGAATGACAAAGAAAGGAAATCGAAACGCCATACACAAGACCTCGCTCTAGAGTCAGCCAGCTCGCCTTTTTAACACGCGAGCTAGCAAACCATCAGACACGTTATCCGCCATCCTGGCTCTGCGTTACAGAGCCAGAACGCGAGTATCTGAACCTTGACGTCGTCCTTGACGAACATCGTAACTCACCCCTTGTACCTCCACCACCGACCCCCCCCCCCCCCCCCCTCCCCCAGACATGCCGAAGGAGCTGCGTCTGCAGGCGGTGCGCGCGGCGGTGCTGCTGTTGCCCGACGAGAGCCGCGACGCGTTGCACACGCTGCTGTGCCTGCTGAGCGACGTGACGGCCAGCGTGGGCGAGAACCAGATGACGCCCACCAACCTGGCCGTGTGCCTGGCGCCCTCGCTCTTCCACCTCAACACGTTGCGCCGCAAGGAGAGCTCCTCGCCTCGGTGAGAGGGCTGGGGGGCGGTGTCTGGGTCGGGGACCGGTGTGTGAGACTGTGAGTGTGTGTGTGTGTGTGTGTGTGTGCATGTGTTTGTGGTGTGTTTGTGTGTGCGTGGGCATATGTGTGTGCACGGCGTGCGTGTGTGTTTGTGAGTTTGTGTGTGTGTGTTTACGTGTGTGTGTGTGTGTGTGTGTGTGTGTGTGTGTGTAGGTAAAAGGGACTTAACATTTTGAAAACAGGAAAAGGTCAAAGTAAAGAAACAAAAGAGCAGGATACTGTTGGTGGGGGAAGAACAGTGCGCTGGGGGAAAGGAAGAGAGCACATCTTGAGAGAGAGAGAGAGAAGAGAGAGAGAGAGAGAGAATATAAATCAATGCATAACATGACCCTCTTCACATGTCCTAGTCATGCTCACAATAGATAGCATGTGTTGAATCCGACAGACGAGACAGGCGAGATACAGTGGTTGTGGAACCTTTCTTTCTTTCCTTCTGTCTCGGCCCTATGATATTAGTATTGTCTCTCTGTCTTGGTCCTGTGATATAAGCACTGTCTCTCTGTCTTGCTCCTGTGATATAAGTACTCTCTCTCTGCATTGGTCCTAATGTGTTCCGTTCTGTTATCTCTCCTTACCTTGCCCTTCCTGGGGTCAAAGGGTGATGAACAGGAAGCCGACCCTGGGGAAGCCCGACCAGCGAGACCTGAACGAGAACCTGGCCGCCACCCACGGCCTCGCCCACATGATCCAGGAGTGCAGGAAGCTGTTCCGGGTCAGTAGGCACTCTGTGTTAAGTAGCCTGTCCCCTGCCCAATGGGGCTAACATGTAGCGTGTGCGAACGGGCGAGGGATTCAGAGCGTTATGTTCACATTGAGTCGTTGAGCTTACGGTTTATATTGAAATAGCTGCTAGGTTAGTTGATTGTAAAATATCCAAGAAACTTCTTCTCACCTGTTGTGTAACTGTGTTTATCGTGTACACACCCCCCCAAACACACACACAATTATACAACACCTGTGCCATGTCTGGTGACCCATTGCAGAAGCATGTGCTTAAGGACAAAACGACAACCTGACATACTGCTGGGCTCTTAGTTCATTACATTTTCTACCTAATTGCAATCTCCTGATTCAATTTACGATACCATGTGATGCGAGGAGACATACTTGGGATGTCCGGGTCGTAATTTCCTCTCTTTTAATTCAATTTTCTTGGCTTGATAAACGGCAACGAAAACAGGGTGCGTTTTGTATTTGTGCTTCACGTTTTTTTTTTTTTTTTTACACAAAGTCAGTCAAACCCAAGCGCAGCATCCCATAGCTCAGGGGGGGGAAATCAGTTTAAGGCAGCGGTGATGCTGGAGGAAGGAACCGGCTTATCAGGCAACGCTGTTGGCTTGTCAGGGAGACATCTGTCTCCAGCCATGGAGATAACTATCTGCGGCGGCTCGATAGCTCGCTCCTGTGTGGGGATTCGGTCGATGGCCTCTCGAGTCCCGACCGTGATCTTGCCCGGGAGAGGGTTAATAACAAACCCGCTGACCTGAACGGACAGACAGACAGACAGACAGACAGACGTGCTGGGATTTCTCAGCCAATTGAAAACTTTAATGTCAGGACAGTTAACAACAATTAACACGGCAAGACAACAGATAGCCCTGACCCCAGGCAGACGGGGACACGGTGTTGTCCCTGACCCCCCCCCAGGTCTGACCCCTCTCTCTCCACCCCCCCATCACGCCCTCAGATCCCAGAGGAGATGGGCCGATGCAGGGACTCGTACGTGGAGCAGGCCCTGCTGCCCCGCAGGCTGGAGGAGCTGGGCGGGGCCGAGGACGGGCCGGGGGGCTACCGGTCCTACCTGCAGCACAGCCTGGACGCCCTGCTCAAGGACGCCAAGGACAAGTTCAAGGGTTACGACAGCTTTTCCACCCCGGAGCAGGCCGAGCTGGCCTACAAGAAGGTGAGCGCGCCAAGGGGTTGGACTTGTTGTACTGTTGTGGTTACTGTGTTTCTCTCTGTGTCTGTCTCTGTTTCTCTGTCTCTGTTTCTCTGTCTCTGTCTCTCTCTCTCTCTCTCTCTGTCTCTGTTTCTCTGTCTCTGTGTCTCTGTCTCTGTCTCTGTCTCTCTCTGTCTCTGTCTCTGTCTCTCTCTGTCTCTGTTTCTCTGTCTCTGTGTCTCTGTCTCTGTCTCTGTCTCTCTCTGTCTCTGTCTCTCTGTCTCGGTCTCTCTCTCTCTCTCTCTCTCTCTCTCTCTCTCTCTCTCTCTCTCTCTCTCTCTCTCTCTCTCTCTCTCTCTCTCTCTCTCTCTCTCTCTCTCTCTCTCTCTTCCTCTCCCCCTTGCTCCTTTTCTATCGTACTCGCTCTCTCACCCCCCCTTCCCGTTCTAATGCTTACTCTCTCTCTCACACGCTCTCCCTCTTGCCCTCGGTCTCCCACCCTCTCTCTCTCTGTTGTCTTTATAATCAGTCGACTCTGCTCACTTCAGCGTTGCATCAAAGCGGTTGAAGTGCGTCAGAACTCCCAGAATACGTGCACAAACACAATCTCACACTGAAACTGTGGAGCACTTTGTTCTCACCGTGACAACCCTTATTGGTTGTGTAATGGACAAAACTACACCCTTTTCTGTTTCCTGTGCGCTCAGTCTCTGCTGCCGGTCTCTCTCTCTCTCTCTCTCTCTCTCTCTCTCTCTCTCTCTCTCTCTCTCTCTCTCTCTCTCTCTCTCTCTCTCTCTCTCTCTCTCTCTCTCTCTCTCTCTCTCTCTCTCTCTCTCTCTCTCTCTCTCTCTCTCTCTATACTGTGGGAGAGGGTTTCCTGTAGAGGAAGACCATACGTGTGATTGTGAAACGCTCCTGGCGCTGCGCTTCCCATTCCCAGCTCCAGCTCTGCTTTCCATCCCAGAATGACACAAGACGGTCAATCATATCGCCAGCTCTCCATGCCTTAACCTCCCCCCTCTTTCTCTCTCTCCCCCACTCTCTCTTTATATCTCCCCACTCACTCTCACGACCTCCCCTCCTCTATCTTTCTCTCTTTCACTCTCTCTCTCTCTGGCTTACGTACATGCAGTCAATCTGGACCGCCCATTTCCTGTGTGTCAGATGTCAAGGGGCCCCTGGGTGAATTCATAGCTCCCACTAGCTTAGAGAGAGAGAGAGAGAGAGACAGAGACAGAGACAGAGAGATAGACACCATAACACCAATAACCAGAGAGAGAAATGTTTTCTATCAACGCACAGGAAGAACCAGTCAGCTGAATTAGCCAGGTGTCTTAGCCTGCATACACCCTAATCTAACATACTTTAGAGTTCACTGGAACAAACCAATTGAATCCTGTACAATATCAAACTCAAAGCCTTTATGTTTGTGGTGACAATACATCTTAAGTCTTAAGTTCTATCAACTCACCGTTAGCCATTAGACGCTCCTCCCTGCATGTGGCATTGGATCCTAAGAGTCTCCCCTAAACCACTCAAAATTAAATCGAGTGTTCGTTGCGTTCAAGTTTCCTGCGTGAATGCATTCACTCAGTGTTGACTTGGAGCGCTGTCTGTCCGTCAGGACTCAGTGGCTAGCTAGCGTGTTCCACGCTGGGTTCACCCCCCAAGACCTCTGAACCCTAGCCCGCTCCTTAATGACATCTCCCTGCATTGTGGATAAAGTGAGATGAGTAAATAAACAAACAGTAGTGCTTCGGCAGCAACCTTCACACCGTACCCACCCTAACTCACGCTCTCCCCCCCTTCCCGGCCAGGTGCACGACGGCTCCCCCCTGCGGCTCTGGAAGGTGACCCTGGAGGTGCCGGCGGGGCCCGAGGAGGTGCTGACCAGGGTGCTGCGGGAGCAGGGCCGCTGGGATGAGGACCTGGTGGAGAGCCGGGTGCTGGAGACCCTGGACGAGAGGACGGAGGTGTACCAGTACGTCCGGGCCAGCATGGCCCCCCACCCCACCACGGACCACCTGGTGCTCAGGTCAGAGCAGTCGATCGCCCTCACTGTCTCTTGCTCTCTCTCTCTCTCTCTCTCTCTCTCTCTCTCTCTCTCTCTGTCTATTCTGTCTGTCTGTCTATCCCTCTGTCTATATCTGTCTATCCCTCTGTCTATATCTGTCTATCCCTCTGTCTATCCCTGTCTATCTCTCTGTCTATATCTGTCTATCCCTCTGTCTATTCTGTCTGTCTGTCTATCCCTCTGTCTATCCCTCTGTCTATCACTGTCTATCTCTCTGTCTATCCCTCTGTCTATCCCTGTCTATCCCTGTCTATCTCTCTGTCTATCCTTGTCTATCTCTCTGTCTATATCTGTCTATCCCTCTGTCTATCCCTGTCTATCTCTCTGTCTATCCTTGTCTATCTCTCTGTCTATATCTGTCTATCCCTCTGTCTATCCCTCTGTCTATATCTGTCTATCCCTCTGTCTATTCTGTCTGTCTGTCTATCCCTCTGTCTGTATCTGTCTATCCCTCTGTCTATTCTGTCTGTCTGTCTATCCCTCTGTCTATCCCTCTGTCTATCCCTGTCTATCCCTCTGTCTATCCCTCTGTCTATCTATCTGTCTTCACATTCATCCTATGTGATTATGTATTATTAACACTGCCACCTCTCCTCCCTCCTCCCCCCCTGCAGGACGTGGGTGACGAACCTACCGAAGGGCGCGTGTGCCCTGGTGTGCACCTCCGTGGACCACCAGGGAGCGCCGGCGCTGGGTGTGCGCGCCAACGTGCTGACGTCGCGCTACTTCATCGAGCCCTGCGGAAACAACAAGTCACGCCTCACACACATCTCCAGGACCGACTGCAGGTGAGGCGGCGTCGTCACGGAGAGAGGAGACCACTAATGAATCCGTTGTTCTCACAGAAAATACTTTCAGGTTTTTTCGAGAACTTTGTGTCTGTTGCGATGGTTTTGCTCAAGACGATAGAAAATAGATAGGAGAAAATTGATATTTTACGGCTCATTATAACGTAAATGTGTACCTCGACTAACTCACACTCTCTCTCTCTCTCTCTCTCTCTCTCTCTCTCTCTCTCTCTCTCTCTCTCTCTCTCTCTCTCTCTCTGTTTCGTATGGTCCAGGGGTCGATTCCCAGAGTGGTACAACAAGCTGTACGGACACCTGTGTGCAGCAGAAGTGGTTAGAATACGTGACTCCTTCACCGTACCGATGGACAAGTAGAACAGGAGCCCAGATCCCTTCCCTCCACATGGCCTGCCTCAAAGCCCTGGACGCTCTGGAGGCCACGCCCCTGGGCCCATCCAGCCTTCACCAAGGGTCTCCTACCTATGAGTGAAAATTAGGAATCCAAGTCTCGATATATATGAATATTTAAAGGACAATCCATGTCGTTTGGACTGAAGGACTTATTTGTCTGTGTGTCAAAAGACATTGGCTTTTTCCGGGGACGATTCATCTTGGAACTTCTCAAGAACTCATACAGTTGGAAGTTCCGAGGAGGACGGATATATTTCTTGGAGGGAAAGAAATTCGAATCAACGTGGGCCGCAGGATATGACCTCACGGACACCGGAAGTGAGGGTTCAAACTTTTGACCAAAGGGCGCTATTGCTTCTGAGAAGCAAAGGGGGGATATTTTATCATCTTATGTGTGTGGGTGTGGGAGCGAGCGTGCTCATGATTGAGTTTGTTGAGGCATATGTTTCAAGTCGCCAAATGGATACACGTACATATATATGAATTTATATTTTCTTTTCCTTGCACTGTCTTCCCGGTGCAGTATAGCATGTAGATACAGTACTCTGAAACTGTCCACAATATCTGTGTGTCTTGTCTTGTGTTCCATACGTCCCTTCTGTTTCAGCAAAGCATATATTAGAGAGAGAGAGAGAGAGAGCGAGAGAGAGACCGTACATCAATGATCAATTGATGTGAAGAGAGGTGGCACACATTTGTTGCCGATGCCCATTATGGGATGTAGAATATTGAGAGGATGTTGCTAGATGACGGCAGGTGGTTAGATTGAAAACAAAGTATTGGTGGCTGGTTCACCAATAACAAGCAATGTTTTAAGAATGGACCTTATTTGCCAAGGGGCAATCAGTTGTAATCTGCACATGCAAATTCACAAAAAAAAACACGATTTGAGCAGCTCAAAAGCTTACATTTGTCTTTCGTCTGTTGTGTTTCAGTCATAATTGTCACAGAAATATTTGTGAATGAGGGCCCTGATGTTTGCCAAATCAAAAGTTGCGTCCACTCAATCAGGAAAACGCAAACTAGACCACAAGTTCTGAGGGACCAATCGTGGAGAAACCGAATATAGAATATAGAATATTGAATATAGAATATAGAAGATGTTGGAAAAGAGAACACAGCGTTACCAATGATAACCATGTGAGGAACATGAACTCACAGATGTTATAATCACAGGCAAATCACACGTATTTCAAGTAGTTTGTAGACAGAAATAATCACACGCAAAACAACGATTCCTTCGTTAGTTTGTTCGTAGGGAATATGGAAAAGACAAAAAGCCGAATGCACTGTTAACTTGCAAAGGAGACCTCACGCTGGCCGTTTAAAGAAAGAACAAGGCAGGTCACACGGGGAGACTGTCCTTTTATAAAGGTGTCAGGTTTACAGGTTTTACTGTAAGGAAGAGAGGGCACTGGGAATGTTAGTTTTGGTTTTGAAAAAGAAGGAACATTGGATCTATGCGTAAGCTTGTTTCTCGTGTCATGTTTGTCAGTGTTCACATGAAGTATTTAAATCCTCATAACAACCTTCATCCTGTAATTGATGTGTGTATTCCAGTCCGAGGCGTCACCCCTTCCAGTTTGTGCGTTGTGTGATTAATTTACTAAGCCATTGTTCATATCATGTACATTGATAACACTCGCAGCCAAAATAGCGTAACGCATGACAATGACAGTTAATTTAAAGTAAATGTATTTATACCTCAGATAAATGTTTTGTTTTTGTATCATACCATCTTATTTTATTGTAAATGTTAAGCTCTATGTTACAGAAATGAACAAATGTTTTATCTTTTTTATTAATATTATTTCTGTACAGGTTAATCACAGTGCACTATTAAATGTATTAAAAAAAACACTGGTCTTCTGTTAATAGCAATCTTGTCTGGGATAAAGAGCAGAGATATTAAATCTTCAAAAGACCATATTAATATTATTTTTCGGCTAGCAGGGCTGAACATTGCTTACTTGGTTTGCTTTTTTTAATGCTTTTCAGATACAAGGAAAAGCCAAATCCAACATTTTCTTTCTGGCTGTTAATCATGGAACTAACAATCAAGCACTTATAATGGATTATATTGGCAGGCATTACATGTTTGTCTGGGAGACGAGGCCACAAGACAAGGAGAACGTTTATCTTTAATAAACATCATAACTACACTAATTTTAAACCAACTGGAAACCGACTGAAGGGCGATTTTACATGAACAAATCAAGTAATTTAATTGAACTAAAACACAGTACACATCTTGAAATAACACCACGTTTGTGGCGTGTGTGTCCCCATACTTAGGACATGCGTAATAAAACCTCACAGACAGTACAGCAGAGTTGTACAGACAGTGCAAGGCCTGTCCCAGAGTGCATACATTTAGGGCATTTAGAAGACCCTTTTATCAAAAGCCACTTACAATCGGTACATTTGTCAGAATAGTACATGCTGCTTCTCCCAGGTCTTATTGAATCCTCTCTGGAGAAGAGGGCTTCTCAGTCAGGAGTCCAGCTGCTGTGGGCTGCTCTGTCCTGGGGGGCTCGCTCCACACAGGGACCCTCTAGTCCACCAACAGGGACGTCTCTGTGTGGGCGAAAATCACAGATAGACACACTCAATCTCACACACACACACACACACACACACACACACACTAGGGAGTTCATGTGATGTGGCAAACATGGTAGGTAAATTGGATGATAAAAAACTGACCTGGAATGCGTGTCGCATGCATGTGATGCATGCATACAGACAGAAAGTAACACATATACAAAAAAACACAAACACAGATCACGCAAACACACATGCATGCACACATACACACACAACACACAGCCCAACCCACTGGGTGCCAACAGGCACGTGCAGCCGCTGCGGAGACAACACTAAGCGGACACATCTGGCCACCCAGGAGGTGGGGAATGGGGCATGGCATGTCTGTATATGCATGGAGTCAAGGGCCTCCGATTGGCTGAGGGGTGCATCTCCCAGGAGGGTATGTGTGAGGTGTTTGTGGTTCCCCTGGTGGTACGGTGCCAGCGCTGAACATACACACTGTGCCTTACCTAGTGTTCAAGTCCCTGCCTGCGCTCCCTCTGCCCTCGGCTGTGTGGAAAGCACCTTCAGCGTCTCGCAGGGTAACGTCGCGAGGCCTGGGGCCGCGGGCTTGGAGGTCTGTTGTTTGGAAGGGGTTTTGTTTTGTATTTGATTCCCTCTCCGTCCTCTTTTTAAGAAGAGCCCCGCGCTGTATGTGCATGTGTACAGGTACAGGTGTTATGTGCTAGCATGTTGTGTTACCCTAACGTGCTTTGTAGTACGCCGAGACAGAGACATAGACGGTGGCCTTACATAACATGAATCTCACGCCCCATAACTCTGCAGAGCAGCGGTTTGAACCAGAGAAGGTAACCCAATGCTGGTTATCATGAGACCTTGGTTGTTAAGGGGCTGCCTAGTAGGAAGGAACTATCATTGCACTTTATGATTTTGGGGGTGAGTGACACAGTTGTGGTAATGGTTATGTGTGTGTTATGGTCATGGCAAAAACACGTGTGTATGTGTGTTTTTCATGGTTGTGTGTGTGTGTGTGTGTGTGTGTGTGTGTGTGTGTGTGTCATGGTTATGTTTGTCTGTGTGTCATGGTTTTGGTTGTGTGTTTGTGACAAAGTGTATTTTTAGCAGCATCCACAGGGCCCTGAGACCTTAGCTTAACCTAGCGAGGTGAGCGAGTAGTCGCGTTTAACCACGAGAAGTCCCACCGCCGCGCCGAATACCTGCCGGCGGTGAGGTGAGAGGGTCACACGGTCTCACGCAGAGAGAAACACTGCGCTGGACCACCTGGCTGCCATCGCCAGGGAAACAGAAATGGAGCATCATCACATGATAACTATACTATGGATGTGTGTGACAACATGGATGCAATCCCTCACGGATCAGGCCCATGGGCTCATGATACAAGAAATCCCAATGGCATCACAAGCTTTTGATAGGCAAGGAACAAAGACGTTTCAGATATGTGCTGTCTCCACCAGGGGGCTGCTACTCGACTGTCGTTGAGGAAAAGGAACACACAGAAGGACTGAGTGTGACCGCAGCAGTAAATCAGGTGTGAATATGTTTTGTGAGTAAATTAATTTCGTAGATGAGGAGATGGACATTAGTAGGTTAAATAAAGGTCTCTCGCTATCAATCGATAGACACAAGGAGTCACTCGACTTCAGAACCAGAATCTTCACGACGCGTTTACGGTTCAACACTGACATCTAGTGGTGGAGAGATGGCCCTACACACCACAACATTTCAGGGAGGCGCTCAACTTCAACGCTCAACAATTTACCTAAATCAATCGTTTTGTTCTGAAAATTTGCCAAATCATTATTGTTACCAAACATGGGGTATACTCTTAAACAACGATAGAAAATATTGTTTAGAATCTAAAATGATTTAGAACACGTCAACCTATTTACCTATTAAAGGGCACTGCATATAGGCTATTTTAACCTAGTCTGTTATTGAAATGCATATAACGCTTGCATATAATTACACATAATTATTTGAAAGTGCGTTATTTGACAATTTAATTGTCCTGAACTGTATGCATTTAGTAACACCTTTATTCTCGGTGTATCTATTGATTAAATCCTCGATAAGTTATTTATTCGTTTTAGACCTGATTCATGCTTGCACGCACTAGAATAATTAGCACTATGGTTAACGGTTGATGCTCCATTTCTGTGTATTCTCTGTATCACCCTCTGCAGTAGGCTATATGTTTTACTTTCACCCCGTGATTGTCATGCTGTCATGTAATTTAGTGACCAACAACTGTTCCTGCCTGTACCAGAGCTGGCTTGTACTAGAGCTGGCTGTGCCAGAGCTGTCTGCACCGTCAACATCCACGTACCAGTGCTTCTTCCACGGTTATGAAACTTCCCAACACAGGTTTTGTAACGAAGACGTCCTGGCCAATCAGCGGGCCCGTTCGCCGTCACGTGGCCGCATTTTACGTAAGCAACGGTTGACCACACCGCTATGTGTGTATCACTGGTCACCGGCACCGCATCTTCACTGCAAAAAATGTTTAGAAATGGGAGCTGGGACGCAATTTAGTCTACAATAATAGGACAACAGATCTAATCTCCAGATGTCGCTTCAACAGCCAGAGGCGGAGACCGCCTCGGACGACGAAGAAGGTGAAGGCGTATTCTTCATCGAGACCGACTCAGAGAGCGAGTGGAAAGATGAAGATCAAATCGACAACCGGGAACTTATTCTACAGAAAGCCGACGCTTTGGCGTCCGAGAACTGTCTCAAAGAAGCCATCGATTATTACACCATGGCCATGCGCTACGGGTCGGTGCGCCCGGAGCAGCTCAGCACTTTAGTGGACTGTGTCCTGCGGAACTTCAAGAGGAACGTCTCGGAGCCGGAGGAGGAACCTGGCGGGTCAGGCGAGGATAACCCCCCCATGTTTGACTGTCCCAGTTGCCACCGTTTCCTCGGCGAACCGGTGACTCTATCGTGTGGACACTCGTACTGTAGGCGGTGTTTAGACCGCGACCAACTCTCCAAATGCAAGCTGTGCGGGGAGCCGGTGCACTGGACACACGCGCCCGACCAGCAGCTCAAAGTGAATGTCATTCTTAGTGGACTCTTGGACAAATTCTTCCCCGAGGAACTGAAAACGTATAAAACAATATGTGAAATCCAGGAACTGACAACCAGGAGATGCTTCAAGGAGGCAGTGTCGCTGGCATCAGACGTTATACAACCAGGTGAGTCTTTGAGGATACATAGAACTAACTGCTAGGACATTTGTTTATGTTACATTGTACCAGCGAAGATCCTTATATGCCTTATACACTGCCCTGAAATAGACTTGTTTACATGGACCAACTCTGACGGAATGCTACTGTCCAACATTCTCCCATCACGTTACACCGGTGCGACACGATACTTAATTGTTGCGACCAAGACATGCGCAGTACGTGTGATCTGCGACCCAGGCATGCGCAGTACGTGTCAGTTGCATAAAGCCGATCGTGACACCTTGGGAAAGGTTTTGTAACTTTGTAATATTCTAATCCTTGTGTATTTAAATGCATTCAATAAATGCTAGTGGGATGATTTAAAGGTGTAGATGTACTGAAAGATGAATGCACGTGTTTCAAGCTACTGGCAACAAAGAAACACCCCCCGAATTATGCAGTAGATAATGCATAATTGGAATGATGACTTGAGATTTTTGGTTCAGTGTCATATTACTTGCTAAAACAAATCTTGAGTGGCTTTTATGTAGGGCTGTACCAATATAGACGTACACATGTGTAGAACAATATATATTGGCACATATAGTAGGCCAATAATTGTGGTCTATCTATGCTAACATCCACAGACAGTCAAGTTATTTATGAAACATCCGTGTTGGACATAGATCATTGGACTTTCACTTTGCTGACATTTAAATTATTCAACATCAACATTTATATTTGACGGTCTAAATACATTTTCACTCAATCGAACTACTATAATTGCCTGGCACTATAAAACTTAAACTGATTTCCTTTGGAAGGGTTGGAATACCTCATCTTCGTAACCACGTGAAAATAAGCCTATGGGAATGCTATTAGGATCAAGCGATATAGTACACATCAACCCCCATCGGTTGCTTAAACACACCTAAATAATACATGACTAGGACCACCAAATAACTAGAATATAATTTTTGGTTGTTTCAAAATCAGTGTGGGGTTAGATAATTCATCATGTGCTTATGCGTTATGTCATAGCCCCTTTAGTGACATAACGTGTAACACGTGTTGCAAGCAGTTCCAGTTGCTGTCTCACCTCTTGTCCTTACACATAAAAGCAAGATAATTCATGACACTCTTATGAAATAATTCCACCCATTGTGTTCACTGAAGGAAGGAATAATGAAACCTAGTGAAGGAATGGAGTCATATATTAGCTCCATTATTTGTTTTTGTTTCTGTGCAAATTCCACATAGCGCTCTTATAGCATACGTTAATGCCTGGCCAAATTGGGAATCCCAGTTTATGATGGACTTCATTTATTTACATAAATGTGTTTAACTCCACCATAAAGTCAGGGTTTATGCAGAACCTTAAACAAGTCGCATCAAGAATGTCATCTCCATACAAAAAGACAGAATAAAAAGTATCTCTCTAGACCTGAATAACATTAAATTCCAAGTATGATATTTTTTTTTTTGTCCCCTTGCACAAATGAACATGAACGTGTTCACACACATATCGGAGATACTCTTGACGCAGAAAGTATGCAGCATAGGGCTGCACGATATTGGATGTTGCATAATTATTTTGTGCAACCCCTCTCGTATGGTGCAACACTGGCAAAGGCATCCAAGATATATTTTTGCTTTGGCTTTGCATGGCATTCAGATTTAGATTCGCATTCGTTATACAGAGCTTTATGGTGGCGAAAATAAATTAGTTGTGTTGCCTTTTGTTGTGGAAACAATCGCAAGGCACTCTCGACAAGTAGCCTACCTGTTTTTGGTCAACGTTTTCTTTTCTGTTACCAAAACAATCATACATACAACTGACGTTGCTGTTCTCTTTGGTATTTAACATTTTTTACCATTTACTCTTAAATCAGAGTAAATGTTATATCAGACAAACTTCTCTTGTAGATAAGGAATGGAAAATGAGAACCGTACAAGGTTCCGTACACGCATGTGATTATCGCACATGCGTGTATCGCAATTTTGGTGTAAACGACTCGGTATTTTGTGAGTAGTCATGAGTTGACAAATCGATCGATCGATTTTTTTTTTTTTTGGCTCCGCGGCTGCAGCAATTGCGGAGCTCAAAGGGTGTGCGCTTTCCAGACAGCGGCCCGCCCGTCATATTGCAAAGGTTGCGCTCAGAAGCACACCAATAATCCATTTGATGATGATAAAAAAAAAGATCACAGAGTATAGAGTATAGAGCAGGATAGTGAACATTTACAATCATGTCAATTTACAATATGCAAAATGTGTTGGCGTCGGCCGACTCATTTTTTAAATTAGGATATTAATGCTGCGCGCCTCCTCTTTGCAACGGAATATAAGACATGAAACCATTTAATTTGTTGTACGCGTTGTCATGCACGCAGGCTGCCACTCTGTCGGCTATTATCAAAATTGTATCTCTCCGCTCAAATTGTCAGATTGAAATTTGAGAATAATCTGTATATAATAATAGTCTGCTGACACTGCTCCTCTTATCGATGCCGTAAGCCTGCGACGAGATGCCCTCGCTGTGATGACAGCGCTCCGTGGCTATGGAGGATTGCATTTCTCCATAGCCTCCGAAGTCCTCATATGCGATCTGAACGACATTAATGCAGAGTGGGCCACGCTCGTGTTCCCTGTCTCTAGTGTTTTGTGTGCTTTGACCGGCAGTGGGTCTGCTTATAGGTCGGAATGAAGTGGTACTTTACTCACACAACCAGACTCGTTTCTTCACTAGACTGAAGCTACCGCTCGCTCTCCTCGCTCGTCCGCTCACTCGCTGCCACACACACTGCCATTCTCGCGCACACACATACGCTACTCGTAAGTTCATGTTTTTTCCCATCGATTTGACTATTAAACATGTTGCATTCTATTGCCTGATTATGTCATTATTTAAGCTACATAGTTTAATGCCGCCAATGACAGGATCTCACTCCTTAGCTGTACATTTTCTCCAGCCGCAGTCATAGTTTGGCGACATGGCACGGTGTAATCTGGCTCGAGAAATGCGATCAGATCGCGGAACCCCTTCGCCTCGACTACGTTTATGGGCAGCATATCTCCGGCTATAATTTTGAATTGGTTATTTTGAAAACAGAAAGTTCTTGCAACGTCTTGAACAGGACATTTAAGAAGTTTACATATAAAAAAATAAATATATATAAAATAAACGATTTTCCGATTTTTATTTTTAGAGTCGACTTGAGCACGAGTCGAGAATCGATCGTTGAGTCGACACATTTTTAACATCCCAAGTCCTAATGCAACGGTAGTCGTGTTTTGTTTACAACATATCAAAGATCACGGGTGAGGCTACCATCTCCAGAAAGCACTCTTTGCGGTGAATTAAATCAATGCCGCATTTATTTAGACGTATCCGCAATATCTGCAGCTACACTCAAGGCTCCCGGTATCGTGCCAGTGGCATGATAGAAACGCCATCAACACGTCAGCAACACACTCTCGTTGTGAATTCTTTGGCTCCCTGATTCTCCAGACTTAACATTAGGGGCCTGGCCCGGTAAACTCTACAGGGAAGTATTCTGACATTTGCGTGACATAGCTTACAGTGTGTGTGAAGAGCCTATTGGATTTAGATCTACTGTTCATCTAGGAGCATATAAGGAGTTGGGGAATTTTGCTCAAGGAGGCCTACAGCTAGACTGCAGTCATTGAGCTGGGAGCTGAACCCCAACATCAACACTAAACTGTCCCACTCTCATGCATCAACACGTTTTTTTTCTAATCGCCTAATGTATCAATCCACCAATCACCTCCTTCATCCCTCTCCTTTGCCGTAGCTTCCGAGGTGGTGTCGGTGGAGGTCAGGGGTGCGTCGGTGGAGGTGGCATCTGAGGTGAAGGGGGCATCAGTGGAGGCGGCGTCGGTGGAGGTGGCGTCTTCGGTGGTGGCGTCTTCGGAGGGGACGTCTTTGGAGGTGGCGTCTGTGAAGGTGGCGTCTGTGGTGCCTGTGGATGTGGCTATCGCGAGGTTGTGTCGGGCGGAGGCGTACACGGGTCTCAAACAGTACCGTCTCGCCATGGAGGACACGGAATTCTGCCTCAAAGTCCGACACTCAGCAGAGGTAGGTCTTTTTCCGGAATGATCCAGAGCATGGCTGCCGCGCTCTCTCTAGCTCCTCATTGATGGAACTCTGTCCCTGTTCAAATACATTTGCATATTTTCAACGACCGTTTGTCTTTATCAGTTGGTTGGTTGTGCTGCCCTCGCACTGCAGTCTCGGACAGAACTAGACAGCTGGATCACAACCTTTAAATCCTTCAATGAATCCAAAACACTTGACTTTTGTAACGTTTACTGAAGTCTTCTTGGGATTTGTACATTCATGTTGTAAACAGTGACACAGAATACACAGCTTACTAAAAGTAGTTTTACATGACGCATGACAGTTAAACTAGAATTAGTCTGATACAGAATATCAAACTATAGCAGTTCAAACAATCAGGTACTTACAGATAAATAGTGTCCAAGGCACATACGATTAGACACTTCCCAGTACCATGTGCTCAGCTGCACGCATGGAGACCAACGGAACCATTATATCCACCTTATTCCAGGCTGAACAATGGGTGCCGCCATGACGACCAGTCCGGTTTCCCATTTCCGGTTAGAAGCGAGAATACGTAACTGGTAGTACTTTAGTGAGAAGATGAGTTTGGGCTCCACTTGTGCTGTTGTTGGTTGCACAAACAGCTCAAAGAAGATAAAGATTTTTTTAGAAAGTGAATTGATAATGCTTTGATATTGTACGCTATGTAAACAGCACTCGACCGGAAATTGAAAACCGGCGGGCCACTATGAATCATAGGAAATAGAATGTTGCGGAATAAGGTGAATAGAACCACAGGTGAATGACGTCATCAACATGCGCTAGCATTAACAAATGTGTCCATATGGTGGCAGCACATTCAGGTAGATTCTTAAAGGGATAGTCCGGTTTTTTGCACTTTAAGCCTTATTTTCAGGTTGTTTACGATGAAATAGATCGTTCCGATGCTAACTTTGCCGAAAGCTGTGAAACTCACCGAGTGGTCACTGGTGTTCATTGATGTTCGACAAAAGAAATCAGAGCAAAGTATGCTTTCCAGCAGAAGTTTGACGATCGTAGAACAATTTTTTTCAGCTGAACCACATGGGTGTGTAAACTTCCGCTTGACAGTTATACACCTGCCAGTAGTTGGCGATAATGAGCATTTACGTTAGGTTACCAACCAGCTGGGAACAACATTGGCGGTGGACTAATACCGAACACTTTCAAGGCTTCCTATAGAAATGAGTGGCTACAACAAAATTACAAATAAAACCTGCTGGAAAGCATACTATATATTTGCTTTGCAAATTAATGTTTAATGTTGCTTTAGGACAGATGTTTCATGTCCATCGACCTGTACACTGGGATCTGACAGGGTCTTGAAAGAAACCTAAACTTCTCCAAACACAGACTTTCGGTGAAGTTAGCACCGGAACCAATCTATTTCATCGTAAGCAACCTGAAAATAAGGTTTAAAGTGCAAAAAACTGGACTATCCCTTTAAAGCAAACTTAAAATAACATGCCTTCGTATAGAAGGCAGCACAGTGGAAGTACTAGCAGTAGTACTAGTCTTAGTAGTGATGTTGTTGACGTTGCTATTCTTGGTACTTTTATTGATTATCTTCTTAATTACTATCTGGTGACATAAGAAATTGATCTATCACAGTTTATTACATAATTCCACCCAAGCTCAGGTGATATTTGTTTGACATTTTCATGACTCTGTATTAAGATTCTGATTCAAATAAACTTTTAAAGTAAGCCAGTCCCTCTGTTTATCGGTCAATATCTAGAGTTACATGTAGGCTACCTAGTTAGTTTTACTTATAGGCTATAGACAGCCTGGAAAATGTTTTTCTAGGTTACAAAACAGCCTCCTACTCAGTCTGGACCTTTCTAGCTAGCGACTGTGGGGATTCTGTAACAGCTGTTATGTCACCTCAGCGAAGCCATGACTAACTGTCAGTAAAAGGTCAGAAGATTTAAGCCACGGCCAAGGCAGATAATAATTGTTGAACCTTTTCATGTTTCCTTATTAAGATGAATGACGGTTTAAAGTGTATTTTTGTTTTATCCTTGACTTGCAAATTTAGTCAAAAACAAATCCTTCCTTGAAACAAAATGTATACTCTCAGCTCTTCCACATTCTGCACTGTGTATTGCAGTTTCTGTCCCAAAAGTGCTCTTTAAATAAAGTGGTATCGATTGATTGATTCCTCTGATCTTCATCTCCCCGTCCCTAGGGATTCTTCCGGAAGGCCATGGTGCTTCATGCGATGGGACAGACGGACGAGTCCCTTCAAGTCTTCCTCCAGTGCCTGACGATGGACAACGACTTCACCAGCGCCAGAAGACAAGTAGAAATGGTGAGGGAACGGTGGGATTACAACCGTCACATTGGACATTCTTCTACCATCATAACTGATAACTAATACAGGGACGAAAGGCTTAATTTGTTATGTTGTCTGCTATGATGTGTATCAGAACACCCACAGTTGTTCAGAGATAGTCATCAGCAGTTATCCAAATACTGTAGCAAAGCATGGAAAAAGACTAATCCAAATTATCTACCTCTTTGGCATGGCTTTTAGGAATACTCCCTGCGGTCCAATTTCCATTTTGCCACAGTGCATATCAGCCAGACAGGATTTTCATACCGCATGTATGGATGTTGGCGCGAATCAGGCCTTGTGACTTCTAATACTTCTAATATTTTTTTAGTGACTGGAAATTCGCCCTGTAGCAAATAAATTATGGGGGAACTAACAGAACGTGACAATATCATCCTTTTATTAAATTCATTTATATGATATCCTTTCACTGGTGTCTGGAAACCTAGCCAAAGGGTTCAGGAACCTTTTCAGTAAGTAGAGCGATAAAAATGATGGATTACTCAATGCCAAAGAAGGGTTTCATAATTATTATCAACAAATTCTTGGGGAGATATGTATTCATTGGAAATTCTTAGAAATGACTGAAAAGAATCCTATTCCCCGAATTTCATTATCTACTCTGATTGTAGATGATGGTATTATGGTGATAAGATGGTTGTAATTTACCTGGAAGAGACTAGCTTTGTGACCATTTCCAATGAAGACTTAGCTTTGTAGCCAAGACAGGACAGGCGTTCAATATTTTGTGTAAAAATACATTGTACTTTGATAATCTACTTTCAGCCGAGTTGGTCAACCATATTAATCAGTGACAGAGCTGTTAGTGATAGTATGGCCATAGGTATGCACTGATCAGGTTTTTTTTATCGCCCATACCGGTCACAGATTCCTTTACAGTGAATATTTGCTAGAATATCCAGTTCCAGTTCTTTCACAAATTCCTTTTAAAATTGGGGCATTTCAGGCTAAAATACCCAGTACTCCCCTACATGTAACCTATTTGTATAATATGTAAGATAAGCAACATCTATTTATAATGATTTATTACATCATTTTGAGGGTTAGGATTAATTATATTTATCCTAAGCTTTTCATATAATTTTCATTCGCATTTGAGGAACAACATTTCTACATAAATAGGACCTAAAGAAATGCCTGTCTCATTTGTTATGACTTTAGGTTTAAAAATACATTAAAGGTCCCATGGCATGCTATTTTATGGATGCTTTAATATAGGTGTTAGTGGGCCCCTAATACAGTACTTGAAGACGTTCGAGAAATTCTGCCTTCGTGCAGAGTTACAGCCACTACGAGCCAGTCCCACAATGAGCTCTCCACAAACGTGCCGTTTAGAGGGTTAGAGGTGGGCCAAGGTGGAGGGTGGGGATGTGGCCCTGAGCAGCTTGTGGCCATGGTACCATGTGCTAGTGTTTACAGTGGAACATTGAACACTCCGGGTGCTCCGGCGGAAGTCCTGGAGCTCTATATCTAAATAATATCATTATATTTATATATATATATAATATAATATATATTATCATGGTCAAAAGCTGTTTGCGCCTCCGGATGATATTATGAATCTCAAACGACTGCGTCAGGTTCTCAGACGCCTCTGGTTCTTCCACTTCCACGTCAATATTAAGTACAGACTGAACCGCGAAATGGAGGAGAAAGGGATTGTTGCCCGCGATTGTTCCCTGGGGTTGTCTGCATTGGGTTGGTTGAGAAGGAATTGGGAACCACGACATGGAGGAGAAAAGGATTGTTGCCCAGGATTGTCCGTCGGAGCCCCGCTGCCCGCTGAACACTGCCTGTTGCCCGGGGTTGTCTCCCGCCGGAGCCCCGCTGCCCGCCCCTGGGGCTGCCCGCAACTTGTTGTTAACTTAATGTTAGAAAATCTCATAAAGTGCAATTTTCATACCATAGCATACCTGCGACAGTTGATGTAGACTAGGAATTCACTCCTCAATCATCCTTATTTTATACTTGCAAAAAGCAAATTCAGTTTGACAACTTCAGCACATGCAACTGTTAATCAGCAATTACATATGCTCAATATTTATTGGGATTTATTAAAGGATACCCACACACAAGGAAACGACTGCCTGACCCTACGTTGTTCAGGCCTTCTTATCGAGCTGTTGATGTTTTTGTGTTTCTCAATCTTATCATTTGAGGATAAGCTATAATTCCTATCCTTATCCGCTGGCGAACATCTCAACGTGGGCAAACAAGCAACAAGTCAATCCTGTGATTAGACGCCCTGCAAGTCATCTTAGCGGAACATTAGCTTGTATATGCCTGGCCTCCGCGTATTGAGTCTGTTGTTGCCTGCAGGGATGCAATGTTTCTGTAACGCTTGGAGCAGACAAACTACAACATTCCTGTTTCTGTTAAGGCTTTTGCCTCAGGGCAAGTTGGTTTTGTTAACAGCATTTTGTCAAACCATTAAATCAGATTTCTCTTTAGTTGTTCAATGTTGCAGCATTGTTTTTTGTTAGTCATATCCTATAAGATACATTTTAACTGGAGTCACTGGGGATCGAACTCTGTCCCTTCCCCGGACAGGAATAGGACTGCTTACTATCCGGAATGTGTTCAATTACATCCATTTCCCCTTGAAATTGTTCATGTTGACCTCCGCATCTCATTCCCTGATCACGGCCCAGTCTCCATTTTGAGGCACGCCATTTTTATACAAAGGTATGTCCTGGGTGTTTGAGCCCTTCATCTTCTTCTGTCGACAGATCCTGTGTGACCTGCTCTCTCCGGCCGGGGAGACGGTGAAAGAGGGCCTGAGGGCGACCACGCAGAGCCATGCCTCGCCACACCTCCGCGGCAAAACCCTCGCCAACGCCGACTCCAACTCCACCGCCAATGCTCGCGGAACGCACAACGAGCCGGAGCACACCGGCCCGGCGTCCCCCTGTCACCTGACCCACACTGCCTCACTGCACAGCGCCGGAGAGAAGGTTGCATATCCATTTGGTCCGCCATCATCTGTTTAGTCGTAACTTGAGTCAACAGTTTCACTGTTTAGTCAACCATTTATTAGGCCGCCTTTAGCAGACACGTTTATCCAAAGTGTCTTTAAATGAAATGGTTGTAGATACTGAGCTGTAAAGGGTTAGAGCGTCTTGCGTAGAAATTAATTTTCTGTTTGTTTATTGTTTCAGTGAATGTTTGAGTTAATATTAATTTGATGTTCCTAACCCTTTATTCCCGCCCTCCTTTTCATCCAGACGGACGAGCCGTCGGAGAGCGTGGAGCGGGCCGCTTTGAGCCGGACGAATTCGCTCTGCTGTCACGCCGCCAGCCTCGGCGGGGAGGGGCTGAAGCGCGTGTGGTCCGCCCCGCAGCTGGGCGACCAGGACAGGGCCGGGCTGCTGAAGAGGAAGCTGTCTGTGTCAGGGGCGGGACCGGGGCTGCGGAGCTTCGGGGGGAGCAAGCAGAAGAGACAAGGAGGTCAGTGAGGGCGGGGGGGCGGACGGAAGCACGCTGGTGATCCGCTAGGCGGCTAGGGTACAGTGGTGAGCGTTCAGACGGAGTTGAGGCAACATACCTCTGGGATACCTGGGAGCTGCTGGTCACAGATTGCATACTAATTCACTTCTAAACTACAGCTAAATATAAGGTCAGGATTCAGGATACATGTACTGTTAAAACTGAAACACCCAGAACCCTATACCTGGAGGTCAGTGAGTATTCTCACCTACTCCTTGTATATCTTGCGTCATCTATATAGCTTAAAGTGTTGCAGGGTTAATTTTTTTTTTGTTTGTGCAATTTGCTTGTTGGTAATAAACATTTAAACAGTTATCCATTGTATTTAATGTTGTTGGGTATCACAAAACAGAATTTAAAAGAATTTACGAAAAAGAAGGTACGATTTTAGAGGTTTGCAATTGATTCTCATTTCCCCCACAATGCATTGCATGACGTCACGTTGGGGAGACGACAGACTGAATCCCCATTGAGACCCTTGAGAGTAGAGACTAGTAAGAGAGTGTTCAGCAGATTATATAGATAGCCTAGATAGATATATAGCCTATTCAAGTATTTATTATTGCCATACGACACAAATAGTCTGGAATTAATTTTGGTGATTCGGCTCACACAGGACAGTAGGCTACAAGACCACACAGAACAAGGGAGACAACAAGTCTGACTGGACATACACAAAAGACATCACATTAAAACTAGACACATGCGTTGATAGATGGCTATAGATAAATATGTTATGTTATACATAAAAAAAAATTGCCAAGTGGAGCCAGCCAGTCCTGTGAGCGTATGCAAATTAGCCATGTGCGCCAAACAGAAGAAGGACAATGTTGAGAAGTCATGCTAAAAACGGATAGCAAGCGAAAGCTAAACCAGAGTGTATCACTCACACACTTAGGGTCCATTCTAACTTAAGGTAAGAGGCTATTTAAATATTTGCAGTGACTGAATGTTGATGATAGAACTGATTGTTGTGCATAAGATGAGTGTGTGCGACTGTGCGTTGTGTCCTTTCTGTCTTCACACTACTGCATGGTTAGTTGTGGTTGGTTGTGGTCATAATGAAGCAGCCTAGCCTTGGAGTTGGAGAAGTTGGAGTGATTGTGTACGTGCGTGCGGGAGCGAGAGAGAGCACACCAGCCGTGGTGATGTTTGGCTCGTTGTGGGCTGTCAGCATCCGCCGGGTTGGACGAATGTGCTTTGTGTGTCAATGCTGTATATGTCTGATTGTATTTGCTGTAGATGGATGGTTAAATAATGTCACACGATCAGTCATTCTGCAGGCTCTCATTTGCAAGTTCACTGATTGCGTGTCTGATTGGCTATATACCTGGCATTTATTCAGTTGATTGCTCTTCTAAATGCGCCAGATTGATGCCAATTATTGTCGTGTTTGCATTGTAATGCACATCTTTGCCTCTCCTTGTCATAAAACAACGTGCATCGAAACAACTTTAGCCAATGCAGCCTCCTATGTCAGTGTTGCTTTACGAATACTATAGCATATCGGTTTATCAAAATTGTTAAGTGGGTGTGTTGTCATGTAGGCTATAGACAATCGGGAGATCATGAGACCCCACGAATATTGACGGGTATTTCGCACACTGCTTAGAAATAAACACTAGGCAAAGATGTTGTTACTGGAGCTAGTAGGCTACCATCAAAACGTGGGATAACTAGTCAAATCTGTTTACAACGTCGGGGGGAAGATTTAATTAGGGATTATCTGGGGGGGAATTTCACAGGTGGTACTGGCAAGTTAGCCCATAGCTAGCATTATGCCTTCTATTTCTAGATCTTCTGACTAAGTACCGGTACGTATCTGAACTAACAACATAATCACTGTCGCTAGATATAAAGAAAACGTTGACTTTCACTCTGCTATTCACTGACAGTAAAAAAAAAAGTGTTGTTATTGTATGCACTGCTGTTCATAGACTAGCTCCAGCGCTCGTTGCTGCGTTGCTAAATGATTGCAACTCTTCACCCATTCTCCTCTGACCATGCATTTAATCGGCTTTGACGGCCATCAGTTCTCGGCAATTCCTCATTCGCCCTCTCACGTCTGACAGGTTCGAAATTATACGGTTGTGGGCCATCATACATGTCATTTGTGGTTCTTGCCACCTCTTCCTCATCCCAGACGTCCTAGTTCTAGTACTAGGCTGAGACTACCTTCCACCGCGTCTCCCCAACGTGACGTCATCGCCGAGTTGCGGTAGAAAACACCTGTTACTACCAAAAACGACAAAAACTGGACTTTAACGCTATTTTGGAGACATTTTATTAATGATATACTTATTTTGAGTGCTTTATGTACCCATTAATCGAAACTTCCGGTTAACCTGCAACATGGGCTTTAACTGAATGTAGATCTGTACCTTTGGTGGTCTTGGTAACCATGTTGAGACGCTGCCTTCCTCCTGGGGTGACACCGTGTTCCTGTATCTTTAGTTTTCCTCTGTCTGGCTGCAGGTGAGCTGAGTGCGGAGCCCCAGGACCAGGTGTCCTCCTTCCCAGCCAGGAGGTCCATCCCCAAGGGCCAGCCCAAGCCCAGTGACCTGGAGTGTGCCCTCTGCATCAGGTGAGATTCCGCGGAGAGGGACACCCGGCCATGTTCCCCTCACACACAAGTCAATAAAGGGACAGTCCACAACTGATCCCT
Source organism: Micromesistius poutassou (assembly GCF_964030765.1). Taxonomy (NCBI): domain Eukaryota; kingdom Metazoa; phylum Chordata; class Actinopteri; order Gadiformes; family Gadidae; genus Micromesistius; species Micromesistius poutassou. The sequence goes on along the minus strand of NC_140273.1, from coordinate 7,950,567 downwards.
GGGGTCGATCCTTCAAGAGGGTTGAACAATCTCTTTGCATTTGAGTCAGCAGATAAAGTTAATCCAAAGGAATTTACTAAATAGGCTGAGACAGTCAAATATAGGTCCTTACAAAAAATTGACAAATATTTTACATTCCAGTGTTCCATCAATAAAGGTTCTGCAAAAGAGAGTAAGATTTGACTCAAAATAACTAATATATGTCCCCGCAGAAGGGTGCCGGGAGCAGTCCCAAGTCTGAATAGCCTCATACAGAGGCAGGCAACTCGAAACCGATATTCTCACGTCACGGCGCATTTCACCCACTAATTTCTGACGGATGGTTATGCTATAGCTAATTACTCTCAAATAATGGTACTCCAACCTTTCCTGCTGCCCCTCAAGTAACGCACAAGGTTAGCCAGTTGGCCAGCTATCGTTGGGTGGTAGTTTTCCATTTGAGAACAGAATGGCACTCTTAGTTTCCATTCAACAAACCAACGGCGGGAGTTGTATGCGGGCGTGTAGCTTTCCACAGCCATGTTTCAGCAGTGCATCCCCCTGTGTGTATGGGTCCCACAGCCACATCACAGTGGTGCTTTCCCCTGGTCTCTAGGTTGTTCCACGAGCCCGTCACCACCCCCTGCGGACACACCTTCTGTAAGAGCTGTCTGGAGCGCTGCCTGGACCACACGCCCCAGTGTCCCCTCTGCAAGGAGAGCCTCAAGGAGGTGAGACCCTCGGCGACCCCGCAGGCGGCATCCGTGGAGGTAGAGCGGGTCGGCCGGTAACCGGAAGGTTGCTAGTTCGATCCCTGGCTCCTCCTAATGTCGAGGTGTCGAGGAGCAAGACACCGGTCCCTAACTTCTCCCGACGAGGTGGCCGTTGCCTTGCATGGTTGACACTGCCGTCAATGTGTGTATGAATGGGTGATTGTTAGGCAATATTATAAAGCACTTTGAGTGGCCACTGGTCAGAAAAGTGCTATATAAATGCAGCCCATTAACATTCATCTGAGATTCCATCTCTCTCTCTCCCTCTCCAGTACCTGGCGTCCAGGAAGTACGTTGTGACCCGGGTTCTGGATGACCTCATCAGGGAGCGGCTGGGGGAGGAGCACAAGGAGAGGAGCAAGACCCACCTGGAGGAGACGCAGGAGCTGTCCGAGTGAGTCACCTCCTCGCGTCTCCTCACCCTCTGAGCTTCTTATCTCGTGGCCTCCCGACCACCTCTCTGACCTCCTCCACCTCTCTCTTCCTCGACGTCTAATCTTCGTGCCGTCTCGCTCACTCACCATCCCACCCACCTAACCCTGTCACTTCCTCTCCTTACCTCCTCACCTTCTCATCTCCTCTTCTCCTCACCTACTCTCCTCCTCACTGATCTGTTCTGTCCCTCTTCTCTCACTCTCATTCTTACCTTTTAGGTTCCTTTTGCCTACTACCGTTCAATGCATACCTCTCTAGCAATATCTATTTCAGCCTTATTTGTAATTCTTGGCATTTTGTTATATTAAAATGTTAAATACGTGATATTTGTTATCATTTCACCGTCCTGTATTTCTGCCGCTGTGACGTCCACATTTTCCCTCAGACTTATTAGGTTCCACGTTATGTAATGTAATCTGACCTCACCTCATTGGACCTGTGTTGTGTATTTTAGCTTAATCTGTAACTCTTTGCGTTACACTGAAACGTGTGTATACGGTAGATCAATGAAGTGGTATGTGATGTGTCATGTGACCCGTGTTGTGTGTGCGTGTGCGTGGCAGCCTGACCCGCAGCGTGCCCATCTTCGTGTGCACCATGGCGTACCCTACGGTGCCGTGCCCGCTGCACGTGTTTGAGCCCCGCTACCGCCTGATGATCCGCCGCTGCATGGACACCGGCACGCGCCAGTTTGGCATGTGCATCAGCGACCCCAACAAAGGGTATGCGCACACACGCACACACACACACACACGCACACTTCTCACACTTCTCCTGCTCAGTGTTTTGCTCACCTCTTACCTCCCAGTGTTATTATGAAGAGACCAACAGGAACACAGCGTTCCCATTCAGAATAGGAACACACAGGTCCTATTCAGTGGCTATACGGAGCTGCTGTTGTTCCTTGTTGAGGATGAATATTTAAGTGGTGTTCTTATGTATCAATGTACTCTGGTGGATGAGGAACACGCTGCTGCTCGTGTTTCCTGTTCTGGTTTATATTCTTGTCTCTGATAGGAAGATACGACATGTGTGAAGTAAAAAAGGTTTCTGAAGTTTTCCTGAAAGTATTAGTTAATATCATGTTTTTAAAGTGATAATATTATCTGACAAATTAAATTTTTTTAGTAATCCCCCCGGTGTAGCGATGTGACGTACAGCAGCTTTAAGTAGTAACAATGTGACGTACAGCAGCGTTAACTAGTAACGATGTGACCTAGAGCAGCTTTAAGTAGTAACAGTGTGACCTAGAGCAGCTTTAAGTAGTAACAGTGTAACCTAGAGCAGCTTTAAGTAGTAACAGTGTGACCTAGAGCAGCTTTAAGTAGTAACAGTGTGACCTAGAGCAGCTTTAAGTAGTAACAGTGTGACCTAGAGCAGCTTTAAGTAGTAACAGTGTGACCTAGAGCAGCTTTAAGTACTCCCCTGGTGTATCACCGGGACCTACCTAAACAACCCTGTTCCGCCTCGAGGTTCGTGGACTACGGCTGCATGCTGATCATCCGGAGCGTCCACTTCCTGCCCGACGGCCGCTCCGTGGTGGACACCATCGGGGGGAAGCGGTTCCGGGTGGTGTCCCGGGGGATGCGTGACGGCTACAGCATTGCTGACATCGAGCACCTGGAGGACACCCGGGTAAGGGGGCGGGGCTCTGTTAATGGAAGGGGCTCTAGGAGTGGGAGGAGCTATATGAATGAGAGGGGCTCTAGGAGTGGGAGGAGCTGTATGAATGAGAGGGGCTCTAGGAGTGGGAGGAGCTGTATGAATGAGAGGGGCTCTAGGAGTGGGAGGAGCTGTATGAATGAGAGGGGCTCTAGGAGTGGGAGGAGCTGTATGAATGAGAGGGGCTCTAGGAGTGGGAGGAGCTGTATGAATGAGAGGGGCTCTAGGAGTGGGAGGAGCTATATGAATGAGAGGGGCTCTAGGAGTGGGAGGAGCTATATGAATGAGAGGGGCTCTAGGAGTGGGAGGAGCTGTATGAATGAGAGGGGCTCTAGGAGTGGGAGGAGCTATATGAATGAGAGGGGCTCTAGGAGTGGGAGGAGCTGTATGAATGAGAGGGGCTCTAGGAGTGGGAGGAGCTATATGAATGAGAGGGGCTCTAGGAGTGGGAGGAGCTGTATGAATGAGAGGGGCTCTGAGTGGGAGGAGCTATATGAATGAGAAGGGCTCTAGGAGTGGGAGGAGCTATATGAATGAGAGGGGCTCTGAGTGGGAGGAGCTGTATGAATGAGAGGGGCTCTAGGAGTGGGAGGAGCTATATGAATGAGAGGGGCTCTAGGAGTGGGAGGAGCTATATGAATGAGAGGGGCTCTAGGAGTGGGAGGAGCTGTATGAATGAGAGGGGCTCTAGGAGTGGGAGGAGCTGTATGAATGAGAGGGGCTCTGAGTGGGAGGAGCTATATGAATGAGAGGGGCTCTGAGTGGGAGGAGCTATATGAATGAGAGGGGCTCTGAGTGGGAGGAGCTATATGAGTAGCAGGGGCTCTGTGGATGGGCGGAGCTAACAGGTGTTCCCCCGGCAGGTAGAGGATGGCGAGGAGCAGGTCCAGCTTCAGCAGCTCCACGATGGCGTGTACGACCAGGCGGTCAGGTGGTTCCAGAACCTCAAGGTGCGCTTCTACAACCAGATCCTCCAGCACTTTGGACCCATGCCCGCCCGCGAGGCTGACATCCAGGTACGGTTCAGCCTGAATCACCCCCCTTTATCCCACGGTGTGTGTGTGATCCGGGTTCTGCAGTGTGTTAACCATGTTTTTATTTTAATTTTTTTAACTTTGCCTTTATTTTTCGATTTTTCTATCTATTTTACTAATTTTTTTCTTTTACTTATCTATTATTTTCTTTTTATTGTATGACAATGTTCATATGTGAAGCACTTTGAGTCTGCCTTGTGTATGAAAAGTGCTATATAAATAAAGTTGCCTTGCCTTGCCTTTAGTTATCATTCAGTTAAGCGATGGGAAAGGTTCTAGAGTGGGCCCTAAAGTGTGTCTCTACCTTCTTTAAAAAAATATATAAAGGTTGCTTAGTTGCTGCCAATGTCCCCGCTGTTCTGAGCTTAGCCTCACAATGCCTTTGGGCAATTGGGCGAATACAGGTTTCAGAATGACGACTCTGAACGATTCTGGACAAACTGAGTCATTGGGGGCTTAACCCTCCATTCCTGAAGAGCAGTGGTGTGGTCGTGACCCCGCCCTCATCTAAAATCAAAGGGCTTAGAGCTGAGGTCAAGCAGGGGGCGGATTCTCCTGAGCTCAGCCCAGGTTAAGAATATGATATGTCTTTGTTTCCCTGGCTAATCCTTGTGCAACTTATTGCATCCTAAGGCACACACATGCACGCCTACAGTCACAGGTAGACACAACATACTAAAGCCAGGCCCTTGCACTCAAACAAACCCACACGTCAAACAAGCAAACTCAGGCACTAGAAGCGGAGGTAAGCTGTTAGCTCCATTGAACCACGGTGTTTCTCTGTCTAATCTTCAGTCGATAAACGCAGTGGTCAATTACCTCTGTATCATTACCTTTGAATTATTGCATAAATAAACAATAAAACATGGGCTTTTGTGTAGTTCTTATGTACCGACTCTAAAACCGTCTCCTCATTCTTCTCCTGCTCCTGCTCCTCCTCCTCCAGGCGACCCCCAACGGCCCCGCCTGCTGCTGGTGGCTCCTGGCCGTGCTGCCCATCGACCCGCGCCACCAGCTCTCGGTCCTGGCCATGACCAGCCTCCGGGAACGCCTGCTGAAAATCCAGCACATCCTCGCCTACCTGCAGAGCGTCCCAGACGACTAGAGCGAGACGCTGCTTCTCCTCCTCCACGTCCTCCTTCTTTCCCTGCCCAAGAGACTCCTCTTCCCCACTCCCCTTCCTCTCCTCCTCTTCTTCTTCCCGTATGCGCCAGCTCATCCTCGTCTCCTTTTCTCCTCCTCATTTTCTCGTCCTGCTCCTTTCATTTCCTCGTTCTTCTCCCTTAATCCTCCTCTCCTCTCCGCATTCTCCCACTCCTTCTCCTCTCCTCATTCTCCCACTCCTTCTCCTCTCTTCGTTCTCCTCCTCCTTTCCTGATTCTCCTCCTCCTCCTCTCCTCATTCTCCATCTCTCCTCATTCTCCATCTTCTCCTCTCCTCATTCTCAAGCTCCTCCTCATTCTCCATCACCTCCTTCTCCATCCCCTCATTCTCCATCTCCTCTCCTCTACTCATTCTCCATCTCCTTTTCCTCTCCTCATTCTCCTCCTCCTCTCCTCGTTCACCATCTTCTCCTCATTCTCCATGTCCTCCTCTCCTCTCCTCATTCTCCATCTTCTCCTCTCCCTCCCTAGGGACATCCATCTAACCTACTTATCTACCAGTTGCCAAATTACTTAATTTGTTGTTTTTGCTGCTGTGCTCGAGCATCGTGCTTCCTGTAGATTTGAATACTCGTACGCTGGCCTCCGACGCAGAATGTGAACTTATCCGTTAATGGTAGGGAAAACACCATTGCCACTTATTTAAAAGACTGAACAATCACTGATGTTGCTCTGTCGATGTGACATGACACCAGACATATCAATAACAACAAGCCTGGAGAGAGGGCAGAGAAACCTCAGGGATACCATCACCCCCACCGAGACAACACGTGTGTTGATTTAACCTTGGCTGCCCTTGCAACGCTGCCTTCCTCCTCCTTTGTCGATTTCAACCAATCACACGGCCAGAGAGTGCTTTATTTTGTAAACCAATGAACACGCAGGTTACATGGACAAGTCTTTTGGGTTTCGGAGGTTGGAAATTGAGTTCTGGTTGAGCGTTTGGATCCACTCTGAAGTGTTGACAATACGAAAAAGGAAAACGGATTTAGTAAGAGTGATCAATTATGTTTTATGAGGTGTATAAAGTCAGAGCTTAAAGAAAGTCCATACATGGTTATTTTGAAACGTTAAGTCACTGTTCTTTTCCACTTTTTTATTTACTTTTCAACTTGTCCTGCATGTGTAAATGGGGACAAGTCGACGGCAGTATGAGGACATACTGCCTTTTTATTTATTCATTCATATTAATTTTACTTCCAATTGTGTGGAACAAGACACACATTTTGTTTCCCATTTTAAATCCAATACTGTAACATTCAGCCTCAAATTACACAAATTTTGTTTCTTCCAGTTCATCCCCTGCTTCCAAATGTCGCTCTTCAAATGATGTTGTTAGCCTAGGCCTGTTAACTATGCTAGGCGTTGAGCGTGATTAGTTTTCTCTCAGTGTGGATATTGGAGTTGAGTGTTGCTATTATTGTATTTTATTTATCTCACGTGTGTGTCCACTCCTAAAGATTCAGCAATCTTTGTTCATTTTGACTAAGATAATTATGTTAAAGCGCACATTCATACAGTGGCATACGAAAAAGTAGCACTGGTCTGTCTCTTAGTCTAAACACTTTGTTGTAGACGAAGGATGAAAGTGATTTGACAAAATCCCTCTTGACTTTATGGTAGTTATTTGAGAATTGAAAATGCCATACAAAGGCATTACCATTTTAACACTAATTCTAAGTTATGTGTCCAATAATAAATGCACTTCTTTTTCAATGCACGTATTTAAGTTGTTGTTGTTTATATACAGTAACAAGAGATAGCAGTTCAGTCTGCAGCCACGGAGGGGCGCTAAAGTAGCGCATTACGATTTCTTGATGCCCCGCTATGTTCAATGTAGCAGCAATTATGTTACAAAATGTATTACTTTGTAGCAAAGAGTAGTGCAAAATATACTGTATCACAAACGGAACAACTGCTAAAGTTGCATTCATTTGCTTGTGTCCTTCCAATGCGTTGTAGGCTTGCGTCCCTCTGTTTACCGCGCAGACAACATCATGACAAATTCTGCAGGAGAAAGAGACAAGGGTTGCGCAGAATTAACAGCATACTTTAATAATAAAGCCAAAAAAGATAAGACAAAAATAGAAAAATAGTTTGGCCAAGTAGCAATGGTACCAATCCATAATATAATAAACCCAGTTGCTCAATGTACTTCAACTAATAGGCTGCAATCGATCGGCCTGTCTGCTAGAAAATACAAATGTAGGCATATTACATTATATATTGAATCAACCTGCTCAAAATTGCTTACAGAGGTTTACAGTGTTTTCAAGTAAATAGTTCTCTCCGGTGCGCAAGGCTGGGATCCAGGGTCAAAGACAAGTGCACCCTTGTTTATGTCCCTTTATGCGGGTTTACTCGGTACATTTTCCTTTTGGAGGCTCACGTCTTCTAGTCTAGGTTTCGTTTGTTTTGATGAAAGGTGAGTAGGGGACTGGAGTGCGTAGGCCTAGGGTCAATGACTCATGCTTGTTCGATTATTCATTGTCTTCAATGGCTTGTCATTAAGATTCTATAAAGTAAGCCTACAGTCATAAAAAAACGTGCTCAACTTTGCCACAAACATGCAAGTTAAGTTGTTAGTTACAATTGTTTTTGTCCTTGTTTTGGTTCTTTAAGCACATAAGCAAAGCACATAATCCTTGGCATTCAACGTACAAACGGTTTGCCTTTTTTTTCGGATATGCATACCCTTCCTTCTAGGCCACAACTTAACAAACTATACGTGATGGACAGGCCTTGTATTGGCCACTCAAAGTGATTAATAATATGGAACATTCAGCGTCTGTTTGAACAAGGTTCTGTCCTCACTTTCCCCAGCAATCTGCTGTCAATCAAGGCGGTTTAGCAGTGTTTTCAGTCACCTGACGATAGTGTTTATGGGGCGCGGCGGGCCGTTTAAGCCTCCAATCAATGCTTTCTTCCTACGACTCAGTGAAATAATGTTCCGGTGGATCTTTAGGGGATGACTTCATTGATCGGCTCAACGGACCGACTGTAAATTCAAGGCCTAATCCAGTGGCAAAAGGCTCGCCAGGGACCCCCTATTGAGGATGCTCTCTTTAGTAATGCATCAGATCATGCATCAGCCCCACAGGCATGGATCGTTTTAAGACGTTTCCTAACCCAGAGCCAAGGCTCGTCCAATGGATCGACTATTCAGTTGTATAGCTGTTTACAAAGAAAGTACGTTTAGGAAGAATAAGGTTGGGGGTTGGCAGGCTTTTCTTGTTGCCGACCTCCAATGACTTTACTGAACCCGCACAATGTTGTATCCTGTTTATAAATAGACTAGTGTCAGATTATGATAAAAACCTCTTTATACCTCCTCTTTATCTTGTATCATATTTTATTCATTATCATTTTCTTCCACCTGCCTCATCTGCATGGTAGCCCACAGCTGCTGCTGTGACTCATCACATCCTCTTATCTGTGCCATTGACTCTGTTATCGTTGTAGTATCTTTGTGCAGTAGGTCAACGCTCTGACTGTTCAAATTATAATTAAAACAATTTCAAAAGCTACATTTCTGTGGTGGGCAGAAAGACATTTTGTTTGTGCAGCACCGTTCAAACAGAATCTTTACTCACAAAAACCCTTGACACAACATTTCAGAATGACAATAAAAGAAATATAATTTTAATTAGACCTATCCTTAGAATGTGTAGAGGTAAGGCTGTTTTACTCCTGGGGTTAGTGTTAGTGTTAACTATTGGAATGTAATAGTGAATGAAATAATACTGCAGGACGGATTCTGCCGAGTGGAGGCTGGGTGGAGGGAGGTTGGAGGAGGAGGGGGCTGTCAAGGGCCTGCCTATATGGATGCTTTCTGACAATGACACGCCTATTGGCAAAGGCTCCAGTAATTGTAATTGATCAGATTGTGGGTAGACAAAGGGAAGTGGGGTGTTTAATGGGTCAGTCCACATACATAAATACACTGCAAACTGACAGCTGTGTGTGTGTGTGTGTGTTTGTATGGGGTGGCTCGTGTCATCCTATAGCCATTGTTTTGATGTGTTGTTTACTTATGTGTTTGTGTGTGTGTGTGTGTGTGTGTCTGTGTGTCATCCTATAGCTATTGTTATGATGAATTGTTTACTTGTGTGCATATGTGATTGTGTGTATGTGTGTGACTGTCTGTATGGGGAAATGTGTGTGTGTGTGTGTCATCCAATATCCATTGTGATGATGAAAATGTTGTAAACCGACACTGGCACTCCTGTGGGGCTTAAATGTGTCCACATGCACAATCTTCAAGGTGTGTGTGCTTGTTTTGTGTGCGTGTGTGGATCTATAGCTGTTGTTTTGATGAGCTGTTGTTTGCATGTGTGTGTGTGAGTCCTGCAAGTCCTTGAGCTGTCAATGTGTTGTGTTTGTGTGTAGTGGGGGGGGGGGTGGTGCAGCAGGAACATTGATCTGCTTAATGTACTACTGATTCAGCTAGACCAGGCCTTTTCCAATATGTCTGACTTGGTCTTCCTCATTGTCACCTTGCTCCCACCCGTTTCCTTCCTTAGTTTCTCCTTCTCTTCTCCTTCAGCTCCTGGTCCCCTCACTCCTGTTCCCTAGCGGAACTCGCCTTCTGTGCTTTTATTCTGAATTCCCTTTTTGTAGACTTTGACTCTGGTCATTACTATTCCCGACTGCCTGGGTTGTGTGCTCCGAATGCTCTGCAGCTTTAGTGATAAAACGATACAGAATTAAAATACAGGAATTTGAGTTCAGAGGTAATGGTTGGACGACCTCATGCTCCTCGACCCGGATGGATGCTGCACGTCTTTTCCTAAAGGGCCCTCTGGGATACCTTGGTTTGAAAAAATGGAAATCTGCAGGGAGGGACCGTAACCTTCAACCTCAGCCACATTCAAGCCACATTCAAGCCACATCCTAATGATTCACTTTTCTTTGCTAAGCAGGAACCTCCCTATTTTACGTCATACTTGCATCAAGAGCGCATTAGGTTAGGGATTATGCATTGTATAAGATGGACCACTTATTTTGTACGATTTATTTTTGCATTTATTTATGCTTTATTCATAAAGATACCGTGAGTTAGACAGGAAGGTGTGGGAGAGAGACCACGGGCAGGCATCGAACCCGGGCCGCTGCCGCAAGGACTGAGCCTGGAACGGAACGTGCTCTGCCCAGGTAAACCACCGGGGCGCCCCCAAAATGAACCTTATTTAACCAGATTCCCACCGCCACCCTTTGCGTGACCCCCTGACCCCTCTCCTCCCCGGGGTGGGACTCACCATCGAAGTCGATGTTCCCGTCCTTGTTGAGGTCGATGTCCGCCAGGATCTCCTCCAGCTCCCCCTTCTTCAGTTTCTCCCCCAGGAGGCCCTTCAATGCCTCCTTCAGCTCGTCCGGGGTGATTTTACCGTCGCCGTCGCAGTCAAACTGCCAAGGGCCGCATCCAGTGCCGGAGGGGGGGGGGGGGGGGGGGGGATGGGTGTGTGTGTGTGTGTGCGTTTGTGTGTGTGAACGTGTGTGTTGTTTGTGTTTGTTTTGATGTGAGTTGGTGGATCATGCAGTGGACGCCGTCAGAGATGGAGGGATATTGGAAAGACATGAGGGAAGGGAATGAGGATTAGTAGTTGTACCTAATATGGAAGTGCAGGTTTGTATGCGAGGCAACGGACCAGAAAGAGAAATAAAGGATAACTACGATTGTGTTAGGATTATAATACGTTTAGCATTCTGAAGGCGAGATGGAAGAAAAGAGGCTTTGAGTTCAGAAATTGTGCTTTTGAAACCCCATAAAGCAGGGATTTGGAAGCCTTTGTGATGGCAGTGGTTTATAGTCTATAGTCGTAGAGGAAAAGCTGTCTAAGCTGAACGAGAATATTCGTCTGTTCACCCTTCATCTTGGCCCATATAAAAAAATACAATCTGCTCTCAATCTGTTGTTTGGATATTGTGGCAGTTAAAGCAGTTTTTTTTTGTGATGAATTATATCTACTCGATTAATTTTCCCTTTCTGGGTTATAGCTTCATTGTCAAATTAGCTAATTGTAAGTCGCTTTTGAAAAACGCTTCAGCTAAATAAATAAAATATAATGCAATTGATTGAGGTTAGCTAAGCTCTTTCAAGTCTAACAACTGCAGTCCACGATCTCTGGGGAATTTGAAAAATACCATGAGGGGTGATTTATTTAAGCAATCTTACACGAGATGGCGTTCTTGAATGTCATTATTGGTAGCTACGCGAAGCACAGCTGTAGGAACGAGGCGCTTGCGCCGAGTTCCGAAGTCTTGTGTAAAATATGTTCATATTGTGGGTTAATTTGCCCTCAGTTCATCTCCATCAGAAAATAGTTCCTATAAATGATAGCCGACTCTTTGGTCAGTTGAACGTTGTTATAGAAACTAGGCTCATGAAAGTAGTTTCGGCTAGTTAGCGTAGCGATACTTTCTGTAATTAGGCACAATATTTTTGTCCGTTCTTTCACCAGGCATTTAAACACGCTCGAGAATGGGAATTGACCAATCGGAGTGCTTGCTTAAACTTGCGTGTTATTGAATTATCTGTAAGAGCTTGAAATCAGTGTATTGATATTGTATTGAAGGTCAATGTTACTTGGAATCTGTGTTTTGATGAAGGTTGTTTTTAATTTACTCTAACAAACTCTGGAAAATCCAGAAATAGAATCAAACACATTTCAATGAATGCAGCTTGAAATAATTCCCTTTTTTTCTATTCTGATTCATCTTACGTTTTTTCTGCAGCAACATCAACTATATGCAAAGCATAATTATCAAAGACAAACCCCTTGTGACATTTATTGAAATGACGACTTTGTATGAAGGCGAAAAGAGAATTGATGAATAATGATAACGATGAATTACACAGTTCTGTTTCCCTTTTTGATCCCCTGAGTGTCCTTCCTCTAAACGTCTGCTGGATATACTGTACATGTGAAGTGTAAATACTACTAATACTAATAATAGTTTGTTTTGATGGAGACCGGGGATGTGACACTTTGAACTACGGCAGCTAGAGGGTGCTACAGCCCACTGAGGCACATTTAGAGAGCAAGAATCTGGCGGTGTGATGCAATGACACTATGTGGGTCACAATCCAATTCATTATGCTGCATTGGGATAACGCAGTGTTGTTGCATATTAACTGCGGGAATAAGATATCCAAGTATTACAGAATGGTCACAATTTTGCAATGTGGCAGAATGGACAATGGGTTGGACAAGGCCTGTTCATGAAATATTTAACAATGTTGATTTTTTGAGAACTGATGCCGTAGTGGAAAGTATAGAATCACTATTCTCATTTGTATCTATTCATCTTTAACTTGTATTGGTGTACAAGTTCCCGGGAAAAGATCACAGTTCCATCTGCCCTGACTTCCTCATCCGATTCCCTCTGTCCTCTCTCAGCCGAGGTACTCTCTCATCTTCCCTGACTCACGCTCTCATCTGAATCATGCTCTTCTCTTTCATCTTCCACCAGCTCTCTCTGTCTCTCCTTCACCTAGCTGCCTCTCACCTGCTTAAAGGCACTGCGCAGCTCCTTCAGTCCCACCATGTGGGCCGTCTCTGCCAGCATCCTGGGACCCATGAGCTCACAGAAGTCATCAAAGTCCACGTGACCACCCCCTGTCGGTACGCACGCACGTGCACCCACACCCCCCCCCCCCCCCCACACACACACACACACACATACATATGAAATCACTGTCACCCAAATTGCAGTGGAAAACAGGGCTGAAAGGAAATTAAGGATTGAGAGGATTGAGAAGAGCGAAGAGTGAAGAGGGGCGAGGAAAGGAGATGAGGCTAGGAAGGGGGGGGGAAACTGGAGAAGAGGGGGGACTGGGAGGAGACAGAGGGGAAGGAGAGGGGAGGAGATGAGGGGGAGGAGATGAGGGGCGGAGAGGGGAGGAGATGAGGGGAAAGGAGGAGGAGTACTGGAGGGATGAGGAGATGAGGTACAAGGAGAGGATGAGAGAGAAGAATCCATCTCCACCTTGGTCTGCACCGGCTCTATTAGGGCCATTAATCAGTCGGGCTAATCCGTCACAGATGGCCCAAACTTCAAAGGCAAACATCCATTTTACATGGACACAGTAACTCACATGTAAACATGGGGCACACAGCCTCTCTCTACCGCTCGCTCTCTCTCGCTCTCGCTCAAGGACTTCATCAATCATATGCAAAATGGACCATAGACCACAGACACATGCATTACTACATGCCCGTCAAACCAACAACACACACACACACACACACACACACACACACACACACACACACACACACACACACACACACTGGGGTAGAGTCCCACGGACACAGACTCACACTTCATCTTGATCTGCTGGATGATCTCGATGATCTCCATCTCCGTGGGCATGTAGCCCATGGTCCTCATGCAGTCTGCGATGTCCTTGTAGTGGATGAAGCCGTCGGCGTCGTAGTCAAACTCCTTGAAGGCCACCTGCAGCTCTGAACCAGAGGCAGGGAGACAATGGGGTAAGCTTTCACCAAAACATCCACGTCTATACACACGCAAACCCACACAGGCACGGGCACGCACGCACGCATGCTCACACACATCTATGCACAGTTTACACACACACACACACACACACACACACACACACACACACACACACACACCATGCACAGACACATCTATGCACATACATACACACACCCACACCATACCACACCATACCACACCATACACACACACACCACAAACCATGAAAGCAATTACGACAACAACATTAAACGTGAAGAATTGTCCTTAACGCTCCGCCCGCCCAGGCTGTAATTGATGCACACAGACACCCTCACACTCCCTCACACACCAGTGAGTCAGCCCACACACACTGTCCCTGCATGCAGGAGGAACACCCCCCCTGACACCCCCCCCCCCCCCCCGACACCACTGACACTCAGGGAAGAAAGTTCTGTATGTTTCCGTGAGTGCCAGGAGGTAGTGGATTGATGAAGTCGGCCAGTTTTGTCTGAAGTTGTGTATTTTAACAACCCCCCCCCCCCCCCTCTCCCATAGCTCCTACTCACACACTCACACTCAGGGAATAGGATGTTATGAGTCACAGGGGGAGCCAGGTTTCATGAGGTATGAAAGTGAAGCCCCTCACAGGATCACGTACACATAAACACACACACACACACACACACACACACACACACACACACACACACATACACATACACATACAAACGTCTTGGGCGTAATGACGCGAACACAGACTTCACTTACCATCCAACTCCTGGGGCATCAGGTCTCTATCCTGGTGATGGCACAGGGGGGGGGGGACAGAAAGGGAGTGAGAGAGAGGCGAGGGACATTGGATGAGAACGGGAGGATGTGTGAAGGGAGAAACAAATTGGAGTGAGCAATGGAAAGTGAGGCAAGAGAGAAATTGGACGAAAGACCTGAAGAGAGAGTGAGGGGGAGAGAGAGCGAGGGAGAGAGAGAGAGAGTGAGGGGGGAGAGACATTGGTTGGGGGATAGCGTTTGATTTAGAGAGGAGGTGGATATGTTGGAACAGGACTGAGAGCCATTGGAGAGAGAGAGGGGAGAGAGACATTGAAAGAGAGAGATAGTGAGAGTGGGGAGAGAGAGACACTGAACAAGAGAGAGAGGGGAGAGGGAGTGAAAGAGGGGAGAGAGACATTGAACAAGGGGGAGGAGTGAGAGAGTGAAAGGGATGAGAGACATTGAACGAGAGAGGGGCAAGAGACGTTGAACACGAGAGAGAGACAGAGGGGAGAGAGACATTGAGCACAAGAGGGGAGGGAGACAGGCGGAGCAGAGGAGAGGGTTTGAGGGTTCAGACGGCGTACCACCATTAATACCTATTACCCTCCTGCGAAAATCCCTCCCTCAGCTGTTAGCATTATCAGGACGCACATATCCTGTCAACAAATCTGCATGCTGGAGTATTTCGCAGGCGTCACACACGCACGCACGCACAGTATTCCTGTGATACTCCTAAGATAAAAATTATTGAGTCATCCTCATCACAGGACAGCCTGAGCAGCACGAGTTGGCAAAAGAAGATGCACCTTTTGAAATATTCAAGTGACTGTGTAGTAAACACAGATTTCCTCCACAGAAACCTACGCCAACTGGCTCCACGTTGACGCTAACGCCGTCGGACACAAAGCCAACAGAAGCTAAGAGCTCTGTGTCCACTGTGTTAGCCTCCGTACACGCATAGGCTCTCTCCGGCGGAAGTACAGAGTACTTCCGAGTACAGAGAAACCACTCGCATGTACACACCTCGTGTGTGTGTGTGTGTGTGCGTCCGGTGACATTCAACACTGTGGTGACACTTCCACTCCAGGGCCCCAACACAAAGCCCCCTCGTTGTCACGCACTTTACCCTGTATCAACTCACTGCACACACAGGTGCTGCGCCCAAAATACCCCAGCCCCATTTATGATTTATGAGGGCAATCTTTCACGTTTTTTTAGGTCCCGGGGTGCGGAATATTTGTACATCTCATGGGCCTAAAGGAGCGGTATAAGAGCAGGCCACCGGTGGTGTATCCTCTCCAGAGGAGTAGGCAGCACCAGATTACAAGGGCATTGTGGGATGTCAAGGTCACCCCGTTAATTGTTTTTCTCTTCCTCCCCCCTCCCTCCCTCCCTCCCTCTCTGCCTCTCATCCAGAGAGGGGGTAAACCGCATCATTCCGATGGCGAGTCTCAAAATCCTCAGTCAATACGTGTCCATTAACGGTTAATTCCATTCTGCTGCGCTGCCACATGCGCTGCCACATGCGCTGCCACAAAGCAGACGAGTGCTTTGTAAGGCGTGACGCATGGGCGCATGGACGCAGGGAGCAGGGAGGAGGAGGAGGAGCAGCAGGAGGAGGAGACGCTGCTGTTGCTGCTGCTGCTGCCGCCGCCGCTACACACAAACAGACACACACACACACACGCGTGCGCGGCACGGAAACACATCGATAAAACACGTAGTCATACATAGGAGGAAATCTCCATGCTATTAAGTCCGTCCACGCAGTTCGTCCACAATCCACATTAAGATTTAAATTAAGATCCCGTCTATTTGAATTGTCTCCCTTGCTGTTCATTAGGGTCACATTTAGTGACGTAGCAGATGTTCTTATCCACAGCATAAAAGTGTGTGTTAAGCCTCACAAAACCCCGTCCGTCCTTAATGCTGCTGGTTCCTCTCTAGTGGACCTGACTCTGGCTCCTCCTGAGCCATAATGGGAGATGACAGTAAGCAGCGCTTAAGGGGGGGTCGGGTTAATAGTATTAATACTGCTTGAGGAGAGTATTAATACTGCTTGAGGAGAGTATTAACACTACTGGAGGTGAGTATTATTTCGACTAAAGGAGAGTATTAATACTAATAGACAGGCGAGTAATAATATTACTAGAGGAGAGTATTAACACTACCAGAGGTTAGTTTTAATACTACTAGAGGAGAGTATTAATGCTACTAGACAGGCGAGTAATAATAGTAGGCCTACTAGAGGAGAGTATTAATACTACTAGACGGGTGGAAGTATGAATAATACTAGAGGGGGGAGTATTACCACAACATAGAGCGGTGAGTATTAATACTGCCAGAGGGGTGAGAACAACAGAGGAGAGTGTTAAGGCCACTAGAGAGGAGAGTATGAATACTACTAGAGGTGAGTAGTTATAGAACCAGAGGCAGTATTAATACTACTAGAGGAAGACCAAAGACAAAGGTGCGAGCCAGACAGACGGACAGACAGGCAGGAATACAAACTAACAAAAGAGACAGGCAGGCAGGCAGGCAGGCAGAAAAACAGAAGAGACAGACAGGCAGGCAAACAAGACTGAAAAAAGAGAGGACGGCCACGACCCAGGGGGTTGTGGTAGAGCAAGGGGTCCTGGAGGTGAGGGAGTCCAGTGCTCCGGGTGTGTTTGTTTGTTTCTGTGTGTGTGTGTGTGTGGGGGGGGGGGGGGGGTGGGGGTTGTGTTCTTATAGAGCAGCCCCCCGGCGTAGCAAAGAGAGAGGCTGTGTGGGAAAGATAAACGCTTTAGGCATTCATTTTAGCATTTACTCCCATCCCCTTTGTAGCACGCATGTAGCATACGCCGCGGGGCTAACGCGAAGGTCAGCGACAGAAGGGGTGCAGGCTTCCACTTCAACAGCCTCCTGAAGCAGGCCGGGGCCGCTCGCTGGGGAGCCCAGCGTACGGTATATGTGTCACTGGCTTCAAACTCTCTCTCTCTCTCTCTCTCTCTCTCTCTCTCTCTCTCTCTACAGGTTCCTTCTTTTCTGTGAGACCCAGAGAATAGAAAACGTTAGCGAGCTTTCTGTCGCATATGCAGAAATGCCGTCTACTCCCTTATCTTCAGGGGGGAGAATATTGCACAGCGCAGCGTTTGGAGTTTATCACAGAGTTGGAATAGACTTTTTTTTTTTTTTCCCACCGCATTTGCTGATGTCTCAGCGGCACGATATTTGATGGTCCAGCTCGCTGCACCCGATACTGTACCGTGTGTACTGCTTTTGTAGCACCCTGAAATAATTTAGTGATGACCTTGTGTTTGCAGAGCTTGTTTTTTCTTTCTTTCTGCGTATCCAGCTTGCTGACGTGGTACAGAGAAGATGTCTGTTATTATTTTTGCTTCCGTCAGAGCGATTATTCAGCCATCGATCGACGCGTCTCCTTGAGAAATTGTTTTCAAACCTCTTTTATGATTTTACCCCATTGTGGGTTGTTTTTTACACATAAAGCACGCTTGTCAGATGCCATATTGACGAGATAATACGTTGTAAACTACTTCTGTGGACCAAGGCTGAAAAAGTGGAGCACAGTTTGGACTTTTCATAAACTTTTGGGGCCAACTCAAACAACGAACAATCTTCTCAGCGTCACTCGCATATCGATTAGCGCCTAAGTCTCCACGTTTTCTCCAAGATCACTCCATCTCTCCATAGCTAACTTATCGATGACATATACACCTGCTTTACCCTCCTTCCTCACCGCCCAATGCTTGGGCTTAGTCCCTCTACATCATCCGATAAATCAGAGAAGTAACTCCATCATCACCTCAGTGTTGATAAGCATCCATCCCCCCCCCCCCTTCACTCAGCCCGTGTTAGAGCAGATAAACCCTTCCTCCTGGTTATCCTGTCTATCAGCATGCCACTGCTTCATGGAAAGTAGGCCAGGGAAGATTCCACAGGCGGTAACCAGGAGGGCGAGAGAGAGAGAGGTGTCTGTGTACACCGCATGAATCAACAGAGTTGTATCGATGACCTTGTGCTGGACTGGATCCCATTTCGGCTCTTCCTCTCTCTGCCTGCCGGCCACCAGCCCCGCGAGACGCACACCAGAGAGTAGTGGACAAAGAAAATGGATGGCTAGATGGAAGGCGGATGGATGGATTATATATATATAGAACAGTGTTTCCAGCAGCGATTCCGGCGTGTGTGTGTGTGTGTGAGGTGCACTATGTTGGGGCGTGTGTGCGGTGCTGATGTGAGCAGGCGCAGAGAGGTCTGCATGTGATCACTGATTCCAGTAGGTCTCCAGTGCATTCCAGCTGAAATGGGCTCATTCAGTGGCATAACAAAAGCCTGCGACGCCAATTTGCAAATATGTATTAATGTGAAACCTCTGGGTTCATTATGGATTCCTAAGGTGCATTGTCAACGGGCACAGACCCAAGTACATCTGGACAAAATTGAAAGGACTACAACCAATCAGAGCAAGGGAAGCTGTGACACATCGGCGTCAGCCATCTTGGTTGTTGTTCATGAAAATTGGCCCAACCTAGGCCAGGCCTGCTGGAAATCTGTCTGGACGGGAGGGGCTCCAGACGCACATGCCAAAACAAATACCACACAAGCTTGCAGATTTGTCTAGTATAACAATTTATAATTATGAAGAAATAGCATGTGAGAACAGTAGGTGTGCCAGCCAAATTATTTTGGCAATAATTAGTTAGCGCGAATACAGTTTTTGGTCTGCAATTTGTTGCTTTGTATCGTTTGGGTTTCATAATACTGTAATGTTACAGTATTACGTAATAATGTTCTACAAAATCAAATATCACAACAGCTGGTTGAGGTAGGACAACTAACCTGTCCAAACAGCTGGTTGAGGTAGGAGACGTAGGACCACTAACCTGTCCAAACAGCTGGTTGAGGTAGGAGATGTAGGACCACTAACCTGTCCAAACAGCTGGCTGAGGTAGGACCACTAACCTGTCCAAACAGCTGGCTGAGGTAGGACCACTAACCTGTCCAAACAGCTGGCTGAGGTAGGACCACTAACCTGTCCAAACAGCTGGCTGAGGTAGGACCACTAACCTGTCCAAACAGCTGGCTGAGGTAGGAGACATAGGACCACTAACCTGTCCAAACAGCTTGTTGAGGTAGGAGACGTAGGCTGCAGCCACCGCTGACGTGTGGCTCAGGCTCCTCTTGCCACGCTGCTGTGCTTCCTCGGCTTCCTTCCGAGAACTGGACTTAGCTGAGGAGCTGAGGAGAGGACACATGCTTGAGTCCCACGCTGCTCTAACAACCACACAGCCAGCCAGTGGAGGACAGAGCGAGCTAGGTACACCGTATCTCCGTGAGCAAGGAGAAGGTTGGCTGGGGGGGTCAGGTTAGAAGGGGTCAGCGGGGTTTGGCTCCCAGATAGAATCTTTTGGGTTCTGACCCCAATGTTCTGCCCAAGGGAGTCTCAACACCCTGCCTGCTCCTATCAGGATGAATCCACTAGTTATTCACTGTGGATTAAAGCATTTGATTCATGGTAAATCTGTGTTTTCTCCTTGTGAAATGACGTGGCATTGATGTGTTTCTCTGCTTAAGAAATAATGAGCTCCTTCCCAGGATCCTTCACGACCGCTTCAGATCACGATATTTTCCAAAACAACTAGTAAGCTCATTGATTTAATGGGAATGAGTCAATAGTAATTATTGTGAAGCCTTGAGGGCCTTGATTGACAACAGCCACGAGTAATCAAATCGAGTAGACCTCTTTGAAGGAGGCAGAAAAGACGGGACTTAACCTTCGCAAGACAACCACAAGCTTGTCGCTGAGTTTTTTTGTTTTTCTTTCAGCGCGTCGATCAATGTAGCGCTGATTGCGTGCATTATGTTAGACAAATGACGCCTGTTTCAATCATGTTTTCCCCCGAAAACATGATTGAAACCAAAAGGGGGTGTAGGTAATGGAGAAGGAGACCCACAAGAATTTCTTGCCCAGGCTGAGCTGAATGGCCTTGTGCCGGAACCTTCCGGGAGATGGGGTCCGGCCGCGGGGAGACGGTGCACTGGAAGAGGAGACAGAGGACCGTTAACAGTACCAAACTACTCCTTCAGTAGTTTAGACGATCATGTTTGTCAAGAGAGGCGCTTGATGGTAGCACATGATGTGAGAGACGCCTCTTTCTGGTTTATGTATTCATAACTCAATAAGAAACCTACACGCTACAAAGAGGCCATGACTCAGAATGTTCAGCTGGATGTCTTTTAAATAACGTCATGTTTTCAAAGTCAAACCGTTTTATATCTCAATAAAAGAAAAGGCATTCAGTTTAAAGTGCATCACTCTCTCTCTCTGGGTCTATGTGTCTCTCTCTCGCAGCCTTGGCGAGCCTATGCAATTTCCTCCAATGAAGCTTGTGTCACTTTTTGTAATTCAGGCATCGGCGGTGTTGGCTGTCTCACCAACCTGGCAGCTGCGGACGGCCGGCTGTCTGCAGCTCCTTTCACGCCCTTCACAGACATGCTGGCTGAAGGAGGGCAAACACACGCTTCTGCATGGGAGGAGAAGAGGTAATTGATTGATGCAAATGATGGCTGAAGGGAGTGCAGGAGAACATCGTTGCTCTTCTAGTATTCCTGATTTAAGTTGCTCTTATGATATTCTGGATTTAAGTTGCTCTTATGGTATTCCTGATTTAGTTGCTCTGATCATATTCCTGATTTAAGTTGCTCTGTTCATATTCCTGATTTAAGTTGCTCTGATCATATTCCTGATTTGAGTTGCTCTTATAGTATTCGTGATTTGAGTTGCTCTTTTCAGATTCCTGATTTAAGTTGCTCTTATGGTATTCCTGATTTAAGTTTCCCTTATAATATTCCTGATTTAAGTTGCTCTTATGGTATTCCTGATTTAAGTTTCCCTTATCATATTCCTGATTTAAGTTGCTCTTATGATATTCCTGATTTAAGTTGCTCTTATGATATTCCTGATTTAAGTTGCTCTTATGATATTCCTGATTTAAGTTGCTCTGATGGTATTCCTGATTTATGTTGCTCTTATGGTATTCCTGATTTGAGTTGCTCTTATAGTATTCCTGATTTGAGTTACTCTTTACAGATTCCTGATTTAAGTTGCTCTTATGGTATTCCTGATTTGAGTTGCTCTTATAGTATTCCTGATTTGAGTTGCTCTTTACAATTTCCTGATTTAAGTTGCCCTTATGGTGTTCCTGTTTTAAGTTGCTCTTTTTGTATTCCTGATTTGTGTGTGCCTATTCTGTTTCACATGTGTGTGTGGTGGCCTCTTGGTCCCCATATTAGGGACAGAACAGTTTCTAGAGCTTGCATGTAGAGGACATAACTTTGTCATGTTTCTTTGGCACAAACAAGGAAAACAGACAGCGTTTAAAATATGCGTGCAGGGTCTCTTTCCCAGTAACAAAGAAGCTCACAGGAGAAGGAAATGCATTCAAAGCTAATTCAATGAGGAACAAAGAGGAATATGTTTAAGGCATATATTTGAAATCCTAACTGACAGCCACAAAAAAGCAATCAAAACAAAATAAAAGAGCGAGAGTGCCTAGAAGGAGAGAGAGGGATTTAGAATAATGTATATGGGTGAGGACGTTACCGGAGGGAGAGTGTGTGTTGTGTGTGTTGCCAAGGGCCCGTGGTGTCCTGGCTATCTGAACAAGCCATCGACATACAAACACACTGCAAACACACAAAAGCTCCACACGCATGTGTATGCCCCGCAAACACATGGCGCAAACACACAAAGACAACACAAACACACCCATGCAAACAGCTAGTATTCTGTGGTCACATGTACGCAGCACACACAGACCCGTGCCATAGACAAATCAACATGCCACAGGCACACATCGCAAACGCACACAGCAACACGCCACAGACACAGAAAATATCACAAACGCACACACCAACAGGCCACAGAGACACTACAAACAAACCAACATGCCACAAGCACAAACTCACGATCACACCACTAATTCACAAACACACCACGATTACACACAACAAACATGACACCAACGTCACCAATGCCCCACAGACACATAAACATGGCCCACATGCACATGGCCACACCAAAAACACACAAAATCGCACACAAACTCGCCGCAAACACACAAACTTGCCACAAAGCCACAAACTCTACAACAGCCACACACCGACACGCCACAAACACACATCCCATTAAGAGTTAATGCCCCCTGTGCCTTCCCCAGGCCTGTCGGAGGGTCTCAGGAGCCCAAAGTCTGCTTGGGGGGCCCCCACAGTCAGCAGAGGCGACCCCTAACCAAAAGAGACAGGAAGACAGGCGAGCCTCTCTGATCACCATCAGCCATGGCAGCCGCACCCATAAAACGCTCAGGCGAACACGCAGGCCATTATATAGGGGAGGGGATACTGAGTAGCACAAGACGCCTGTGAAGCCATGTGGGCTCAACTGGCCTTTTGTGGTGTTTTTCATCTTCTTCCCCATGTCGGCCCGTCACACATTGTTAGGGAGAAGCTGGTTCGCTATAAGTGAGCGTCCGTGTTAAACTGTTTGTTTATTTTTTTTTTTTTGTACATCAAAATTCTGTGTCACTCGCAAGTGAGAAATTGTTTCATCGGGCTTTCAATGCACTCGCAATAGTGATTTAGAAAAGGACACACACACAAACACACACACACACACACACTGACACACACAAACACTGCAACACAAAGGTATGTCTGACGCTTCTTTCATTCCTCTCACCGTTTTCGTTTCTCAGACAGATTTATGTTTTTGTGTTGGTGAGCTCAGATTGGACGCCCCAAGAGGCGCTTTCATCTTTCAGTGAACAAAACACCCTCACGCACACACATACGCATGCGCATGCACATACACACATACTGACTCACTCACTCACTCACTCACACACACACACACACACACACACACACACTCACTCATACACAAGCACACACACATACACACAAACACACAAACACACACACACACACACACACACACACACACATTTCAAAGGCAATCCGTTGGTCGTAAAAACAACTCCCTCAGTGACCAATTGCTGTCAATCAAGCGGGCTGACAGGTGGTTTAGCGTCAGATGCTAATCTTGCTAATTGAAGTGAGGGGAAATGCAGTTGTGGGGGGGGGGAGAAGGCTGAACTGACGGGGCTAGCCTGGTGCTACAGAGTCAGAGCTGGGGGTATGGTATAAGTTATGATCTGGGTTAGCAGGAGGTGACGTGCATGTTAGCGAACGCAGTCGGGGATCTGCTGCTGCTGTGTACTGATGCACATTAGCGCTCGCATTGTAATGTGCAGACTACGACACTCAAACATTCATACACACACAAACAGACACAGGAGGAAAGGCATTGAATACTTAATGTATGCAACTGCACGTACACACATAAACACACAATCACAAGTGTGCGCGCACACACACACACACACACACACACACACACACACACACACAAGACACACACACACACACAAAGACACACACACACAAAGACACACACACACAAACACGATCAACACCTAATGTATTCATTACATTATATATATATATATATACACGCAGGCATGTATATATGTATTCATACATACATGCATACATACAGGCATAAACATAAATATACAGTGAATTATTTGTATGTACTCAGAGAGAAGTGTGTACTTCCCTCTGATATTTCCCATGATGCAGTGCAAGAGGATTTAATAGGATTAGTTCCTGGAAGGTTTTGTTTAGGGGGCAAAGTCCTGCGTAAGAACCTGAGGGAAGGCAATGCATGATGGGAATAACCACCCAGCTAAAAAACCTGTGTAGTTGAAGCCCGTGTTCTGTAACATCTTTCTTCTGGAGTTATTACTCTAAACTATAATCCATAATCAAACGGAGAGGGCCCAACCTCCGCCTGCTCCATAAACATCAGTGATCAATGAACACCCTGGAGCTGACTTAATCACGACCCACCGGAGCCCTGACCCCTCAGGACCCCTACGGACCCCTACGGACCTAACATCCTATTCCATTATTGAAGATTGATGCTTCCACCCACAAAGTTTAGGAGCAACAAACTAATGTTAAAAAACTCACACCATAACATTCAACGCAACATTCATTTGTCTCACACAGGGAGCAGAGCCTTTTGTTTGGCCCTCGGTTGGCGCGTTGCATTTAATTAACTCGGCTGCTGTATTCCGGGAGGCTGAGGCCGGCTCATCATGCACACAGGCGCGGAGGTTGGAGCATCACACCGATTGTGATCGCTGCGCAGGCGAGGCGCTCAGTGGCGGCGGTGGCGGCAGTGGCGGCAGTGGCGGCGGAGACAAAGGCCCCCGTTGACACGGAAACAACATTCCAAGGAAAACAAATCAGAGTGAGAAGGGCGGACCAGGCCATCTGCTCTGCTGTCTGCACGACGAGACGCATCACCGCCAGAACACAGACTTATTAGAAAACGAGCACAAAGGCAACGCAGCGCCGCCGCCTCGTCCTCTCAGTGAGCCGTGAATCCAGGATCGTAAAAAAAAGGCAGTAGGCTTGGCTGGGCTCGCTCCTTCGCGGCCCGATGCCTCCGTTGTTCTTTAAGGGGGGTTATTTTTAAAGAGAGATTAAGCGGTGTACGGACGGGAACACGTCGACTAGGCAGAATAATGTGGCACGGCAGCGAAATGTTGCGCTGGCACCTGCAGCCGTCGCCGCTCCTGTCGCCACTCAGACAAACAGCAGCAGGCCGAGGAGCGGGAGACGGATAAGAGGAGGAGGAGGAGGAAGACGCAGGGAACAAGAGAGGAGACTGAGGGAGGGGGAGGAGGAGGAAGAAGAAGAAGAAGAAGAAGAAGAAGGAGAAGAAGAGATGGAGAGAGAGAGAGCTGTACCTGCTGTGTAGTTACCCCGGTCGCCCTTCTTCTTCCTAACTTCGCTGACTAGGCAGACGCGTGTACCGCCACCTCCTCGCAGCCCTTTACCTCACCTCCCAGATTATATTAGAAGGTGATAATCCAGCTAAATATGTCCAGATTAGAGATGTCAGTGGCTGTCTTCACCCCTCCCCTCCCCCAGAGGGAGGCCTGGCGGGTCTTGTCAATAGGCTGTGTGTGTGTGTGTGTGTGTGTGTGTGTGTGTGTGTGTGTGTGTGTGTGTGTGTGTGTGTGTGTGTGTGTGTGTGTGTGTGTGTGTGTGTGTGTGTGTGTGTGTGTGTGTGTGTGTGTGTGTGAGAATGATCGATTGCTCACACTTGTGATTCGGAATGGGGGAAAGAACTCTATATAAAACACAAACAAGCACAAGTAACTGTACTGTAAATGTCAATGTTTCGATGCAAGCAGCGCTAAACTGTATGTCAATTCATGGCCTGCAGTGAGGCCACTCTGGGAGGAAGACAGCCTGTCTAGCTCCCAAGTGCTGGGCGTTTTTATTGATGGATCTTTGTGCAGGGCTGTTGTTAAGTTAGGCTGAGGATTTAGAGGGATTTCCAAGCATCCACCACGGGGTGTCTATTGAACAGCACGTTGCTCATTGACTGGCTGAAACCTACTCAATGGCTGGCTTCTGATAAATGCTAAGCTACTGGCTCAGCAAGAGTTGAAACCCACTGCAACATGATCTACTGTCGTGCAAAGTCATTGACTGCCAGTGCTGCATAACTAAAACTTAACTGATTAGAGCTCATGAATGAGGTTAAAGTGAAAGTGTGCTCACAAGGTGAGTTTCATTTCATGGTGTCTTGGTCAATTGGAGATGGGGTGTCAGCAGAGGAGTGGGGTGTCAACACTTAAATTTCATGAACGGTGCAATCTCTGTTTAAAAGTGCGTCATTAGACTTATATAAATGTAATTTCTCCCCTCTTCTGGCGAGGCTGACTCAGGATCTTCAGCGGTGGTCTCTTTTGCCTCTCTCTCTTGCTAGGCGGATAAACTGTGTTAAAATGAATGTGCTGCCCAAATTTCTATATCTCTTCCAATGTATTCCTAGCCTGGCTCCGCCCGCCCACCTACTTCCGCCCAAATTTCATTTTCCCTTCAGTAGTCAGTCTGGGGCTGGGGCTTGTTAGTGGGATTTTGCCCGAACAGATTTCTGTGTGACCAATCAGCGAACAGAGGAAGTGGCTGAGAACGATGACGTCGAAGTAGCGACGTATTGTCAATGACAAGACCCAGCCTCGACAGTTGACTGCAAACATTATCTCTGTCCTTACTATAGAATATTAATGTAGAATTTGTAATTGTTCCTTGAACTCTAAAATTAGATGAACAAAACCTGCAGCTATCGTTGACAGACATCTTCACGCTTCATCTTGTTTTGTTTGTGTACACAGCCTGCGCATGCGCGCAACGTAGTTTTCGGCCGGTCCCGGTGTATGACATACGTCACGACCAAACGCTATTGCGATTGGTTATGGCAGATCCAGAGTGGCACTGGGCAGATCCAATAGTTTTAAACTTCAACAGACACCCGCCTACAAGTGAGTGAACGTTTGCCAATTACAGCAGTTCCAGACCTTCTGTACAAATGAAATGAAGTACGATGGTCTGGTAGCACCAGGCTAATGTATTCCCATTTTCCTTACTAAATGTTTCTTTCACTCACTTGACCACACAATCTCCCAATTTTTATGGAACAAGAAGCTCCATAGAATTAAAAAAGACACTTTACAAAAACCTAAGGAGCTGGTCTAGCCCTCCCCAGCTTCTTACTCTATTACTGGGCAGCAAACATTAGAGCCATGTTACACTGCTGTTGCACTAATGACCAACCCCCACCATGGCTACAGGTTGAGGAGGCCTCATGTGGTTCATCATCTCTGATGTCCCTCTTGTGCTTCCCCACAACTATATCACCATCTGTGCACTCAGATAGTATTGTTGTGAAAAACTTCTTAAAACGTCTTAAAATCTGGACACAATTTAAACAACACTTTACGCTGCAATCTATACCTGGTCTGGCTCCTGTTCACTCTAATCCCCTGTTCACTCCATCCATTATTGAACGCCTTTTTAATCTGGAGAGAAAAGGGAATTTCATCCTTTAACCATCTTTACATTGATGGTAAATTTGCTTATTTTAGTCAGTTAGCACAGGCTTATAACTTGCCCTCCACCCACTTTTTCAGGTACTTGCAGATAAGAGATTTTGTACGTAACCGATTTCCCAGTTTCTCCACCATACCGTCTCCCACACTTATTGACACCATCTTTAAAACTAACCCCTACCGGAAAGGTACAATATCAAGGATTTACTACACTCTTCTTGCGCACCAATCCTCAGCTTCTGATGCCCTACGCACTGCATGGTCGGCTGATCTTAATATAGAGATAGACCCTGCGCTCATCCTCTGTTTGTGCCCGGCATGGAGTCTTACAATGCAAAGTAGTGCACAGGGTCCATTGGTCCAAAAGTAAACTGGCTCGTATATTCCCAGGTGTAGACTCAAGCTGTGACCGGTGCCATTTAGGACCGGCCGGTCTTGGCCACATGTTCTGGGCTTGTCCTGTCCTTGCATCGTTCTGGAAGGGTGTTTTTGACACTCTTTCAGCCATTACTTCTAGCAACATCTGTCCCTCACCATTAGTGGCCATTCACTACCATCCTACTTCTGTGAACTTGTGGCCTTTCTC
The DNA here is from genome assembly GCF_964030765.1 of Micromesistius poutassou. Lineage (NCBI taxonomy): Eukaryota > Metazoa > Chordata > Actinopteri > Gadiformes > Gadidae > Micromesistius > Micromesistius poutassou. The sequence goes on along the minus strand of NC_140273.1, from coordinate 7,922,643 downwards.
TCACTCTTAGCGAGGCGTGTTATATTCATACTTTGCGGTCACGTGACTACCTTGGATACCTGGAGGGCAAGAAACGCTGGCAAAATGGCGACGAACAACGGCCAACCAGGGGAATTGCAGCCTGGTTGGCCGATACAGATTTCCGATACTTAAATAAATAAACTATTTAGACCATTTGTCACAAAATGTTAAAATTAGATACGAAGAGAAGATAAACATACTCAGAACTTGTGATCCATACACAGCACCCGCTGATGTAGGTTATTCATTGCTTTGAAGCTGGCAAAGACGCTACCAGACTTGTAGTTTGGAGATATTTACATTTATCTCATAGAGAATCTGTCACCTTATACCGCACAACAATTGAAAGCCTACGGATGGGTTAACAACACTGTCGTATGGGAGGTGAAAAACAGGAATATCTTCATAATCAAAGCAAAGGTGAATGTTACTATTCCACCATCCACTATGAAATGTCCCATTTTGTCCGTGATTACATAGCCAATGTGGTCTTATTATAGCCCGATCATTCACTAAAATACACATATAAAGATTAAAGCATCCAGCATATGATTTCAACAATGTGTGAGGGCAGGGATGATCGCACAGTTGCTGTTACAGAATGCTGCGCGATTTAATCTGCACAGTGGAATGAGCGCTGGGCGGAGATGTTCGCGCATTTCAGAAGCAGGGAGATTCCGTACAAAAATATATGTCAGTTTGCCATGTGTATGCCTGGCACAAATGCTCCCGTTTAACTAATCTTTCCATCATGGCGGTATTTGGACTGAGAGGAACCTAAGGACCGTTCGTGTGGTAAAACTGGCGACGTCCTGATTAGGTTACTAGGTTTTGTTGCTGGAGTTCTTGCCCGCCAGCCAGTGGTTGTGACGTCACGTGCAAAGTATGAATTGCTACATTGGAAGAACTCCCACCCCCCTCCCACTCTCAATGGATTAGGGATGCCCTTCATTTTATGACACTGGAAAAAATAAAGTACTCTTTGCGTGGCACCTCTACTAAGTTCTGTAAGGTCTGGGAACCCTTCTTAGATCATGTCAGGTCTCTTAAACTAGATACCGCCACCATTGATTAGTTCGCCCCAACAACGCACCATTGTCCTGTTCCAACTAGCCTTATTGGTTGCACATATTAACAGCATGCAGCACTACCTTTTAAAAAAATATATATATATATTATTATTTATTATTATTATTATTATTATTTTTGTATATTGTTTTATATATTGTATATTATATTGTTTTTTTTGTATATATATTTTTTTTATTTGTATTATTATGCATATGTTTTTGTTTCCTTATTTACGGTCTTTACATTGCTCAATGAATGCAAGTGGATGTGTGTGTGTTTGTGTCTATGTCTTTGTGAGTGGATGTGAGTGAAAGAGTTGAATGGTCAGAGAAGATGGGATAGTGTGAATGAGCATTTAAGCATATGTTTCTACAATTGTATCTGCCACTGCAAGCATTTAACAGCCAGTTGTTGTTTTTGTTTGCTTTTAGTTTTCTTTCTGTCTGTGTATCAATTTGCTTTAGTCGTCTGTTTGTTTTGGGAAGGGGAGGGGGTGGCGGGCTGTATTGTGTATTGTATTCTTGTATTCAAATTTCTACAAATAAATCATATATATATAAAAATAAAAATAAAAGTGCATCATTTCTGCTGCAGAGTTCTGGTTGGTCCAGATAGAGTCAGATGATATAACCTGGCACAGTGATTGCAACACCTCATCGTTTGATGCTGTTCCCGGGGCATCGTTTGGTGCTGTTCTCATCAGCATTTCGGCAAAGTACCAATTAATAATGTTATCTCGCAGTTTGTTCGTTTTGACACAGCCTAGTTATCACTATCTGTACATTTTGCCCCTCGTGAGGTTATGTCGTCAAGGGCAACGTGACTCCGCCTCCTTTGCTGTCCTGCCGGGACAAGTGGACCGGGACAAGATGGCCGTCTTGCTTGGTTGGTGAATACAGAGCGCCTCACTTCCAACTGTCATTTTCTCACCAAAGTTTTGTGCTGAAATGGTACTTTGCATTTATTGTATCTCAACTGACAGTGTATTCAAGTTGTGCTATACTATTGAGCAGTGATTTGGGCTGTTATAATTAGCTGCTGGGTCATTAAAATGCAACGCAAACACTTTTTCTATTAATCATCAAACAAACATGGTGTACTATAAACAAACATTTTAGCTGTTGCATAATCAAATTCCTTCGGCTTTTCACTGTTCTGTCCTCAATCCCTCCTCTCTCTCTCTAGCTGTCTGCCTTGTTGGTCTATCTCTGTCTCCTTCTATTTCATGCTTGTTTGTGTCTTTAATGCTTCCTCTATCTCTTCTCTATTGTTTTGTTTCCCTGTTTCTCTGCCTGTCTGTCTCCCTCTGTCTCCCTGTCTCTCTCTCTCTCTCTCTCTCTCTCTCTCTCTCTCTCTCTCTCTCTCTCTCTCTCTCTCTCTCTCTCTCTCTCTCTCTCTCTCTCTCTTTCTTTCTCTGTCTCTTTCTTGGTCAACATGGCTCAGTGAAAGTAGGAAAAAAGCCAAGAAACTCAAACCCCAAACCGTATTCCCAGAGCGATCACTTGTCACACTCATATATGCTTAGCGCACCCAACCAAAGAACTTATTTCGCCTTTTTTTTAAAGGGCTAGGAACTTATTTCCCCCCCATCTTTAAAAAGACTGGCTTGTGCAGTAATAGACGTTCCTTTTTTCATGCCCCAGTCCCTTCCCAGACGGGCCATGAACCCCTAAACAGCCGACTGTAGTGAAATCAGCATTTGCATTTGGTCTGGCTCCGGGCCCTATTGAAGTTAAAGGCAGTGTGGAGCCACAGAATGCCTGCTAATAGTGTTAAAACGATAAGACTCCCGGCGGCAGCCAAAATACATTAACCCATCTCTGACGGTTCATTATTTGTTCTTTAAATCAAAGTACGTAAACACATATAGGGGTTTATCCTCGTGTCGCCGGTGGATTATTGGCCTAGCGGGCACGGAGACACGGCGGCGTTTGTTCTTCTTTAAAGATGGTCAAATGTGTTTTCCCCCGGCGCTCGCATCTCGCGGTAGCGCTACAGTGATCTGCTCTTGGTGATGTACTCCCAAGTCAAACATATGGCCGTTTTCCCTTCACACTGAGGATCTCCGTTAATCGGTTTTCCTTTTCTTTTTTTTTTTAAGGAGGCCTAGGCTGTTTCATATGAGATGATCTTCCATAGACACCATGTTTGAGTCCACAGTCTTCCCCCCCCCCCCCCCCTCAGTTTGTTCCTCAATGGTCAAAAGTCCACCTATTGTCGTCTGCCGGTGACCCCCCCAGAGAACGGTTAATGTGAGTATCGATCCACTGGCCACGCGCGGCCCCTCCCCCCCCCCCCCCCCCCCCCCCCCCCCGCGTTGAATGAAGCACTGTGTGTCCAAGCGTGAGCCGAGGGGATAAAGAAAAGCTGGGAGATGAATGAGTGACAGCGAGAGAGGGGGGAGAGAGACAGAGCGGGAGACGAAAACGTTTATAAGCTCACGATGCGTTTGCTTATCGCACGCCTGATAATGTCATATCGGTGTCATATCGGTGGCTAATTGCCCGCGCCAATCGCCTCATTAACCCCGACGCACTGAGACCCCCCCCCCCCCCCCCCCCTCGGTGCGTCGGCGGGGGGGGCGGGTGGGCGCCAAGACCCACGTTTGCTTGTCATCTCCACCTGCCTCCTCCGCCTTTTACGACTCTCTCCCGCCTTCCCTCACCTCCAGCGGCACCCTCGCCGCCCCACAATGCAATCTGGTAAATGTGGTGTGTTTTATTTAGGAGCTTAAGTGGAAGGCGGAGACGGAGGGTGTGTGTCGTAACGGCCCCCCCCCCCCCCCCCCCACTTCCCGCTCCCCATGACGCAATTCTCTCTCTCTCTTTCGTATAGTGTTACCCTCTACCTCGCACGCCCCGGGCCATCATCACCACCACCACCACCATCATCATCGTCTTCGTCATCGTCCCTCACCTCCTCCAATCACCCTCTGCCCTCCCGTTGGCTCCTCCCCCCGTGGCCCATCTTTTTCTCCTTTGCTGACCTGTTTGCGATCACTTCTCCTCTCGGCCCTCCCTACACTCCTCGTCCTCCTCCCTTTCCACATTTCAGGGAGTCACCTTCACCCCCCCCCCCCCCAACACACACACATACACACACACACACACACACATATATAAACACACACATATATACATAAACACACACACACACACACACACACATATACGTACATAAACACACACACACACACACACACACACACACACACACACACATACATACACACAAACACACACACACACACACACACACACATACACACACCATCTGAAGCCTTTGGCTCCTATCTCTCTTTCCACCTCACCCTTCCTCCCCCTCTCTCCCTTTTCTCTCTCTGTCTGTCCCTTTCTCTCTCCTTCTCTCACTCCTTTTTGTTATATTTCTCTCTCTCTCTCTCTCTCTCTCTCTCTCTCTCTCTCTCTCTCTCTCTCTCTCTCTCTCTCTCTCTCTCTCTCTCTCTCCTCCTGTCTCGTAACCCCATTTGCTCCCGGTCCTCTTAGCATTTCAGCCTCACCCCGTGCCAGGGTGTTCTTGCCTCTGGGCAACATTTCTCCTCCACACACACAGCCTCCACCCTCACCCCCACCGTTTATTTATGGAAATATGCTGATTGAGCTCAACCAGGTTAACAGTTAATGATTATTCTCTGGATTTGTGTGTGTGTGTGTGTGTGTGTGTGTGTGTGTGTGTGTGTGTGAGATTGCATACGTGTGCATGTTTCATGATGTGTTGGGTGGTTCGTGCTGATGTTGTTGGGAATGTAGGGTAGTGTGTGTGTGTGTGTGTTTTTGTATGTGTTTACACATGTATGTGCAGTTTGAGAGAGAGCAACATAGAGCAGAGTAGAGGAGAAATGGTAGCGGTAGGAAAGGCACATTTCCTGCGATTCATCACAGAGCTGTCTCGTAAAACACCCCTGAAGCAGCCATTCATCAGCACCATTCTAGCACTAGCCCAACACTTCCCCAGCTAGCCTCACGCTATTATAGCAGCAGCTAGCGTAGCACCTGCTCTAGCCTCACGCTAACATCACCCAAGAGAGAGAGAGAGAGAGAGAGAGAGAGAGAGAGAGAGAGAAAGAGACAGCCAGGCTTTTCTGCTAGGCTAGTGTGGTAGCTGATTTTGCCAGTTGGATAGAGAGGTGAACGGCTGCTGAGCAACGCTTGGACCCCTGGCTCTAACCCTGAGACTGGTGTCTAACCAGGGAGAGCCTAACCCTGGCCCCAGAGAGAGTGTAACCCTGGCCCCAGAGAGAGCGTAACCCTGACCCAATGAACCAAATGAACC